>NC_056735.1:1505296323-1505451323 GCF_019279795.1 Protopterus annectens
TTTGCCAAGGAAGTCCTGACTAATACTTACATGCACAGTATCCCACTAGACACATGCTCCCGATATGAGCAGAACAACACAAATGGCAATCATGATATTCAGTATGACTGACCCCATCCACCCAATGGTTTGTGGAAATGGTTCGGCAGTGGGTTTGGGCCTGGTTCCGCCATGGATGACACCTGCTAAATTACCTGTAGGTGGGCGTTGCTTTTGGTCTCTTCATGTGGTAGTTGGACACAGCGATCTTCTTCAGTAAGCGCGCACGTACCAATTCTCAGCGCCACGGTGCAGTCGTGCACTATTACATTTTCTGACACAACAGTTCTCATTGCATCCAGTTCATCAGTCACATGTTCAGGAGCGGGAAGTCACATTCATCCTTCCTCCGACAGTTTTTGATAACTTCCTCTGTTCCCTGATTGATTTCACTACTCCAGAAGCTGGGGGTGTTCCAGCCCAGGTTGTGACGCTGTCACTGAAGTCCATATGAATCGGTATTCCTTTATCTCTTGCAGAGGACTGACATGTCAGAACAGCTTCCATTTCACCCACTGGATTAGTAGGTTTCTCGACTGTGTTCCCAGTTCTTCGAGCTATATGTGTTATAGTTCGTTTCGCACCCACAGGCAATTGTACAGTATGTCATGTGACTGGAGCCAGATAACCCAAATACCAACTGCGGACCAATTCCCAGGTAACCATTGCTATGCTTATTTCCCACAAACAACATAACTATATTCTACTTTATTACTGATGCGGGTTACCTCTGCATGTAACAAATTCCTGTCTCTAACAGAGGACTGTTTATACAATTCAGGATGTTTCTGCACATCCTTCAACATTGTTCTCATGATGTTTCAATAAAAATTAGGAATGGTGCTACAAGTAGTACTGTGATCTTTGGCTGTTATATGACATTCGTAAGACACAGTTATGTTACAAATACTCCCACCAACTGAAACTGTACCATGTTTATGATAACATACAATTCCTTTTTGTGTAACAGGTAAGTACATTGCCACGTTGTCCTGTGATCTCACAGAACCTGTATCAAAGTGTAGATATTCACAAGTCTCAATCTATCCCCAAGGGGACAACATGCATCGGAAGTCCTCCATATGATGTAGGTATGGCAGTACAAACACAGCAATTTAAAGTGTTCCTAGTCTCTATATGCACACGCATCATGCCTAGGTATCTGTTGAAGTGTGGAAGACACTCTGTGGCCAGTTCATCACGTATCAGTATTTGTATCCGTGTAGTTATATGCAGGTAAGGTCCCGGAAATTGTAACGTAAACACAAACATGGTTAATAGGTGTATAATCATTAGGACAGCAAACATAAATGTCTTTGGGGTTGCTTTGTATTGTTATACAGTCTTCGCCGGGTGATTCGGGCTCTTTGGTATATCAGCTACAAGATGTCAATCAGACTTGATATCCTTTACCAGTTTGAGAAATGTGTGGTGGACCCAGGACGACCTCTCTGCAAACTTTACTGCGGTAGGCGTTGCCAACAGTACCCGGTACAGACATTCGCACTGTCCACTTGGCAATAATGTTCTTTGGATAACAGTGACATACACACAGGATACTGGTGTCAGCTATGCTTCCGTCTTCGTTTGCTCTTATCTGTAACAGACTTTAACTGAGGAACAGTGTTACTAGTTAACAATCCTCTCATGTCACCTACTACTGAGTCATCGACCTCCGGCTCTGCAGGCGTGACAGCTTTCCACTCTGGCACATGATATGCCATTCCACATACTACTTCGAAGTGGGTGCAGCACTTTACATTTGGAACTGTTGTCATGCTCAGCAATGCTAGAGGTAGACAGCTCATGTAACTCGTCTGGATGTCACCCACCAAACTCCTCTACTTATTTCTCGGGATCCCATTCTGCGGCGGCAGCAGTCGTGCTGAGTGTGGGTTGCACATGCAATTGACATTCATGGTAATACGAAGTAATCCCCCAGGTAGCGTGATTGTCTGGTTAACTACATGTGTTCTATTGTCACTGTAGCTTCTTTACAGCATGCCAGATCTAGGGATACTTAATTTTACTGGCACCTTTGCCACTGCTGCTGCATCCGGATTACTGGTTGGGAATGCTTCTACCCATTTTGATTATATATATGTGTAATCGCTAAACAGTATTTGTTCCCTTCACATTTATGCAGATGTATGAATTCCATACAAATAGTAATGGACGGTTAGGGTGGTGTAGGTAAACTCACTCCCTTCGGTTTAAATACTCCCTGTGCATGATATCTACGGCAAACGTGACACGCTGCTCATGAAGTTTGTATGTGGTTCGTAATTCCGTATGTTAGGGGTATTCTGTTAACCAAATGTACCATCCCCCCTGTTGAGACATGTCTCTACCCATGGCTCCACAAAGCCGCATATCTGAATATATTAGACGTTAATATTGGCTTTATCACTGTGGATATGTGCAGTCCGTGTTCAAGGATTGCACCTCGTCATAACCACGTCGGCTTTTCTGCTTTCGTAGTTGCTGTTTGCATTGTTTGTACAATTTCTACATCTAAACAGTCTGAGGTTTGTCATTCCTCATTCACACAGACACTTTCCAACTGTGACGCTGCTTGTTTTGCAGGTGCATGAGCTCATGCCTCAACTTTCCTACTGTTATCCTGTTGCTTTCTATGCCCTGCACATTTACAATTACCTACTTCAGTGGGTAACTGCATGTAGTGTAATGCATTCAGGTTCGTATGCGCATGATTAATCGGTTTACCGGTGGATGTTATCATTCCCTATTCTTCCACTGCTGCTCATAAACATGCACTGCACAGACAACAGAATGACTATCGGGACATATGTCCACACATCATTTTTCCGCTACAGTACAAGCACGTGTTAAAGCTATCTATTCTGCTGCTTGAGCAGACACGTTATGCTGCAGGGTTTGGCCGTCTACAATGTCATTATCAATAACTACTGCATAAACTACTTCATTCGTTCCTGTAGGACTCTGTCTACATGATCCGTACACATTAACTGTCACCTCTGCATCATCTAAGGGTATATCAGTGTTATCATGTCTGTGTGTAGTTATTTAATCCATTTCGTATAGGCAACTGTGTGGTGTGCCATACACAGGTGTCAGGCGTGACGTTGATAGTTTTCATGTTGTACAATGTTCAATCACCATGTGAGGTTGACTCAGTGGTATGGTCAGACATGACAAGTGTCTAGCACGAGTCAGGAATTCTATCTTCTCTTGCAGCAGATTGATCGCAACTGCATGACACATTCTCACAGTGAGAGGGTGGTCTAGTAACATTACGGCCGGGGCCTGTACTGCCATGGGTGCTACAACAACTGCCTGTACACAATGTGGCACTGACCATGCCACAGTGTCCAACTGCAATGAGTAGTCATCTATTTAGCGTTGCTTACTTCCCTGCTGTTGCATCAAGACTGACGCCATATATCTCCGCTTACAATCTACGGTCTGACAACATGTGTTATGATTATTCACGAGACCTACTACAGCTGTTGAGGCTATCAATCGTTCTAGTCTGCATAACGCTGTTTCTGCTACTGTAATCCGGTGTACTATGTGTTGTGCTGCCATAGGTGTATTAAAGGTTAAGGCAAACAATACAGCGGATTCCACAGCATTGTTTGGTATCCAGATTTAACATGTGTTAGTCGGCCCAGACACGACATCATTCCCTTCTTGTTAGTTGGCTTGGGTGCTTATTATATTGCTACCTTCCTATCGTCATGTGATGTTCTACCCTACTTGGATACCAGATATGCCAGGTAATTGACCTGTATTCTCTGTAGTTGCAATTTATGCTTGCTTACTTTATGTCCCTGTTCTGCTGATTATCTCAATAATGCTATTGTATCTTCCATACCTTGCTGCTGGGTAGGGGCCGCAAGCAGAATATCATCCAATTAAAGTGGAGCTTGACTGGCCCCGGGTGGAGTTGACACGGAATGTAGCTAGCCATCCCCTGTGAGAATATCGTTGTACTTTCACAGTAGCCCCGCGATAGCCGGGTATGGCTGTATCTGTCACCCTGACTGTACAAGCAAAGCAATACGGACTATGTGGATGTATAGGTATTGCAAAGTAAGCATAGCTTATATGTACCACGGTAAGATACTTCTGTGGCATGTTCATAGCATTGAATATAGTGTGTGGGTCTGGCACCAATGCTACCCTATGTATTCTTACATGATTTACAGCTTATACATACTGTACCATCCGCCATTCCCCTTTTGGTTTCCGATCAGGAGATACAGGGGTATTGCATGGTGAATAGCGATTACTTTGTGGATGGGGAATTCTCTCTGACTTTGCAGATATCTTCTGGTGTCCACGGTCTATACGCTACGGGGTTGGGTCCTGGCCTTCCTGTCCTGCATGATGGTTCGGTACTTCAATTAATTGACAGATATCCTCACTCTGTTTTAGTACTGTGTTCTTACTCGGGTGTCCCTAGGTATGTTACGTGTTCGGGATGTGGTTTCAATAGCTTCTATTACATTTGTTCGTTGTGCTACCTCTGTTGCCACAGGATAACGTGTGGGGACTAGCCTGCCCTCCCGCTTAATATCCTGCATGTGGTATCTGAGGTGGTAGGGTGTTGTGGGGGGGGGGGCGATCGGTACTACTGTATTATGATCTTCTCTGTGTACGTATGATGCTTAGCCATTTGTAGTGTTCTATTCCCTTCGTTACACTACCTCAGTCCACCGATGTGCATGACGGATACCCAATTGTCGCTGTTTTGTCGCCTGCACATCTTAGGGCTGCCACCTTTTCCAATGCACAATGTGGGACATTAGTGTTCGGAACGTGTAATTTTCCTGGAAAATGCATACCCACGGCCAGTACATAGGACAGGTATTCACGTTTTGCCAGGAGAGCGACCAATTGTTGTAGCATTTCAGTTGCTTATTCTGTTTATTATTATATTTTGCTGTTCCACATACAAATTTACTGTTTTATGCTACCATCTTGATATATATCTGGGAAATGTTTGTCCTGAGATATCAGGACATTTGACATTTGTTCGGTTTATTTACAGGACACGGCTGGCCAGAGAGGGCATATCCCTCTCAGGGTGGAACAGGTGTTTACCTTGGAACATATGCATCAAATTTTCAGGGATTACAATGTTTCAGTAACGATATGTTGCCTAATATACCATCAATGTCATATTTATTACCCCATTTTGCTGCGTAACTCACATTATGTGCTCTCTGCGATTGCATATTCTTCACGTCACCCGTCAAACGCGGATCACATGATCTGTTGCTTCAATAATCTCCCATATCCTCTACACGACTGCTACGTACCCTTCTGTCATAACATGTGTGTCTCCTTCCCTGTATCCACTGTAGTGTCTACAATCACTATTTACTCTGCTGTGTGTTCCCCTGACCTATGTTCAGATTTAACAGTATGTGGGTAGGTCTTCGACCCGATATCACTACTGTTAACAGAAACACAATGTAGTCTGGTCCCTGATCTACAATAGACACAAAAAGGCAGACACTCCTTACCTGGGCCTCCTGTTTCAGGCTGCACGTTTTCTTCTTGGGATCCAGTTTTCCGCTTTTCAGCCACAGATCAGACAGTAAACAGCCTCTTTACACACAACAATTCAGTCGGAGGTCTTTTCATTCAAGAAGAACCATTTATGCATATTCTCCAGCGTACATGTCTAACCAGCCATGCACTCTGACCTGTAGCTTACCAAGGAATTCGGATTACAAGGATCACAATGTGAAATAAGTTGTTACAACCAGACTGTAGTTATCAGTAGGCTTTTCTAAGTGACAGCCGATAACACAGGAGGCTCGGGTTCGCAACGGTTTAGTAGTGTACACAGGCAGGCTAAATAATATACAGTCCAAGTATGAGAGTTTTGTCTGACTCTATACAGTAAGCAGTTTCTTTATATAGTGTTTACAATCAGCTTTTGCCCACCTTACTGACGTGGTCGGTCACAGGGCATTTCCATCACTATGGTCCGCAATAGTCTATACATACGTGGGTGCTGGGGTCATGCTTTTAAATTGTTTTCTCATGGGAATAACACAGCCTTGCAAGGCACCTTGTACATTACAGTATCCTTTTGTGATTGTAGCTGTTTCAAGGACCCTAGACTGTTACGATACAGTGGACAGTTAATTTCTTAATACGTTGCTTTGTCTCTCTGGTAGGGAGTTGTACTGCTATCTTCGATTGAGCTCACAAGGCCATCCTCCTCTGGGGAAGGAGTGCTGTTATGCATGTACATACATTTATTGTTCTGTAACCCAGCAAATAATTAATGATGACAGACATGAGCCTGCTGTACTGCTTACTGCCAGGTTCAGAATTCCATCACAGTACAGCTTAGCTTCACCAATTACATGCAGGCTTAGTTCTACTGCCATATTGTACGGTACAATTCAATACATTATATAGTATTTCGAGTGTAAACTGGAACTTCATATGTGTTTCTATATATTTTACTGAACAACATCCATCCGCCATATGCATGTTGTTCCGTCCTTAACCTTGACCGTGGGTATTTGTCCGTCCAGCCACGCTAATCCCCACATGTGTTGTCCCGGTTTCCCTTCTTTGCCTGTAGCACCCTGTTAGGACGTCCTGTGTGGTAGGCACCTGTTCCGCTATATGTGATCGACTTCACTGCAAAGATAATCATCGATGCGGTGGTCCAACGACCCGACTTGTCCACATGTGTACAGTTATGTGCACCGTGTCGTATGCAAACCTAGATGGTTTGGACGGGTACATACTACATGCCGGATGTACACATTCTGCTGACACATTCACATGCAGACATTTACATATCTGTACCTGCGGTGGGTTGGTGACATGTGGGGTACGTATTTGCCAGCGTGGCATTGCCTAACACAAACATCTTACCACAGTTCAGGTATGCACATTGTGTGTGGTTGTATAGCTGCACACGGATGCTAGCAGGTTTGGGTGCAGGGGTATACATGGGTGTGACTGACATGTACAATGAGGCTATTGTGTAGTACTTCCGAATGCATGGGTTCTGCTTCTGGATATTACACTTCATCATACATCATCCAGTGTATGCAACAGAGACGTTGCTGGGTCTGGGATATGTTGCTATGCACATGTTTGCCTGTGTTTGAGGTATCTTGCTTCCTTACTGTTGTTATGTCAGCACAGCTACCCGGCTATGTACTGTCACTACTGCTTGTGACCATTATGGTTGGCACCTTTTCCAATGCCCATAGTGGGGCATGTTATGTGGACACTTCGGAATTTGCAGGACTACACATACCCAGGGCTAGTGCAGTTGACAGAACTTCACTTGTTTGCCATACTATGAGCTTATTCTGTAAGCGTTTGGGTTCCTTATTTATTTTCTTATGCCATGTCTGTGTTCCATATCGTAATGTATATGTTTTATGCTACTATTTACATGTATATTGCGGGAATTTGCGTGGCAGGGGATCGGAGGTCATTTTCCATTTTTACGATTGTTGCAGGGACACGACTGTCCAATCAGGGACTGTCCATGGCACATTGGGACAGCAGGTAACCCTGGTGACCATGCCCATGTCGCTACTGGGGTTTCCACCTTTTCCATTTTCCGATCTGGGATATTTCCGGGACTCACATCTGACTTTACAGGCCGACACATACAACCGGTCACTATATAGCATAGAAATTCACTTGTTTGCCTAAATAATATGCTTATTATTGTGGCAATTTCCTTGCTTATTCTGTTTATTGTGTCATTTAGGTATTTCTGTTACAGAAATAACCAATTCATGCTACCATTACATTAAATATGGGATATCATTGTGTCCTACAATCGTAGCACATCAGCCATTTCTAATACGTTTTTCGGGACACAACTGTCCATGGCCAGACTGCCGCAACCAAAGTCGGACAGGTGGTGACCTTAGTCACGGATGCTATGTCGGTGCGGCGCGCTGACATGCGGCTGTACACCTTCTCTGAGTGTAAGCACTGACAGAGCATTGCCGGACGAACGCGGTCTTATGCGTATCCTTTGCTCCTTGGACGGGTACACTTATGCCTTCGTGGCTTCTATTTGCTTCTCCGTTAATTTGGGACGGGACTATGTTGCATACTGTACGTGCGTTTCATTCTGCACAGGACCTGGCTGCTGCCATTACTATTGTGGGCGGACCGTGGCTGTCAGCACATTAGGTTGCTCACCTCATGCCAGCTTAGACACGCCTCCAGACGCATCCTACCTGGGCTCGCTCACGTACACTACGCACGTGTCTGTGATTCCGGTGCACTCTCATTAATATGTATATGGCGCTACTGCGCCGGATATTCCATGCACCGCCGGCGCAGGCCTTACGCCGGCCTTGCGCCGAGCTTCATGAATCCCGGGGCCTATTTACATATAAGATGAATAATAATTTAAAGTATTTATTGGAAAATAATTATTCCAGTAATAATAACAAGTTGAAAGGTACCTCTAGATGTGGGACATGTGATTATTGTAAGTTTATAATTGATGTTCCTAAGATTACTGTGGGTCCCTATAACAGAGAGGTTAGTTTTATGAGTGGATCTTGTAATACTATGGGGGTGGTTTACCTAGCCCTTTGCTCAGAATGTGGACAATTCTATATAGGTAAAACTGAGAGGAAGTTGAGTAGAAGGATATATGAGCATTGTTATAGTATTGAGAAATTATGAAAATAATGCCTTATGTAAACATATTAAGATGTTCCCTTGCCATAGTTTTAAGTTTGGTATATTAGAAGAAGTAGGACATGATTTTAGAGGTGGTGATTGGAATAATAAATTATTGAGGGCTGAAGTCAAATGACAACTAAAACTAAATGCTAGTGAAACCCCAGGATTAAATGAGCATATCAGTATTAAACATGAATTAAAATATAGGGCATTAAAACATTAGGTCTCAGGTTATATATGTTATATATACTATTATATATATACCTGTTAAATATTTTTAAAAAAGATGTTGTTTTATTTCTGTCTGTTTGAATACTATTTGTTAAAATGCACAGTGTTTTTTGAAGCTTTTAGGATTTATATGACATTTGTATGTTTCTTTAAAAGACAGGATTATACCTAATTGAGTTAATTGAATCTATTATATAAGGTTGAGGTTGTGGTGATGAATTTGTTCTGATGAAGTGATAATACGAAAGCGCTTGACCTGGATGTAATTTTTTATTTTATTGTGGTATTGTGAATAAAACCTTTGGGCATTAGTTATTGGAGTCAGAGTGGATGCTGGATTATTAACTGTTGTTTTTTCCACTCTTCACCCTTGGTTTTTACATTTGTCATACCTCTCAACCTCAGAGCAAGAAATCTGGAAAAGCCATGAATAGAAGTGGGACAAAGACCCCAAAATAAGGACAAATTTTAAATATTGCTCTTATAAACTTAGAAAGATAATAGCATAGTAGATCTTGCATTAGTATGAATTTTATGAAAGGTATGAAATCTGAAACTCAAATGTCTATCATTATTTTGTAACTTCAATCTTTAATGATTTGCCACTAATTTGCCAGAAAACCTCAATTTTATGAAAAATGGACCAAAAATACAATGCAAAAATATAAAATAGCCACATAATACAGCTGGGAACCTGTCAAAGAAGGGACACTTTTTAAATATTAGTAATGTTAAGTTGAGCAGCTGACAAAATAAGAGAATCTACATGCATTTCTAAAGTAAAAGTAATCTGTAACTCTGATCATTACAATTATTTATTAATTGTTAACCCTCCACGTTTTTTCCAAAATTGCCATTTTGTGGTGGGATTACTAGGGGGAGAGCAACATTTTGAGCCAAAATCGGGTACAGTTGTGAGGTTTGGATATACCTAATTATATAAATCAATTTATTTGTGTATAACTCTCAACCTCTTAATGCAGAAAATCTCGACAAGGCCAAATATATTGGGGGAACAAACAAATAGTACTAAAAGTTGCTCTTGTATAAACTTAAACAGTGGATAGAATAACAAGTCTTGCTTTAGCATGCATTTTTTGAAGGGTATGAAGTCTGAAACTCAATATCTCATTATTAAGTGAGTTTATTCCTAAATGATTAGCCAGAAAACCACACATTTTATGAGAAACAAACCAAAAATAAGAAGCAAAAATCTATTCATTCTGTGAAAATATGGACAGTTGAGAAGTATAGTTCAGCCAGAAGAATTGTGCTGCAGAAATCCCACATGCCAGACATAGCTCCCAAAAAAAAAAAAAAAAAAACGAAGATCTTAGAGAAGTGATTGCTTCAATCTGGCTTCATCACTTTCAGTAGCATTCAGATTCAATCAGTAAAAACATTTAATAGCAAAAAAAAAAGGTTTGTGCTTGTAGACACTTGATTTAACCTGTTCCTAATCGAATACATCCAACCAAGAACTGGGAGGGGGCATACCCAAACTGATCAGATAATCAATAAACATCTTCCTGATTATATTAAATTATACTCCTTGTATAATGCAATACAGTTGTTAGAGGCCATTTTAAATGTATTGTTTTGAACATTTTTCCAGTAAACAATGAAACAAAATGCATGCACCAATAATGGCAAAACTGCCCAATTCAGAACATTTTCGTCATAAAAGTTTGCTCAAACTTCTACAATCCACCAGTATCAGTAAATATGCACAATCTCTGCAGAAGTAAAAGTCATCTAAATAATTCCATATTAAAGATATATGTTACTAATGAAGAGGTTGATGCTAACAAACAACTTTATGTTTCATTGTTTCATCTATAAAAAGTATCTGTTACCCTTGAGGAATAAATTGCCTATGTTACATTAAAAAAATGATAAGCTACTAATATTGCAGTAGGGAATGGATGGCAAACTGCTAACAGGTTCATAGGTATCTCTGCCAAAGAGGACATTCTCAGGACTGCAGCATCCACCACCTTTAAAAGTACAACATAGTACAGTATCAGCAATGCATCTAAATACTGTGGGGGTAGAAACCACAATCTTCTGCATCAAAAGCAAGTATTCAACCTATTATGCTATTAACAATGCAAGCAGACTTAGCATAAGCAGCACTAAACTTCTCTTCCCCTGAAGCTCTCAGCTCCTTGTAAAATGCACTCGACACTCAACTGTATCTCTCAACTTTGCAGCACAAGAAATCTGGAAAAAGCCAACATTTATTTGGGGGGGGGCAAAACCCCCCCAAAAAAGGGACACATTTTAGACATTGCTTGTATAATCTTGGAAAGTTGCTAGAATAAAATTTTCATGTTACCAGCATGCATTTCACTGCCAAGTCTTGAAGCCAGGACCGTATGCACTACAGTCAGAGCAACATACTACTATGCCAAATAAGCCGTTTCTTGAAAGATAGGAAGACTGCAACTTAAATGGCTATCATTTAGTGAATTCAGTTCTCACCATAGCTCTCAACCTATTAGCACAAAACACCTGGACAAAGCCAATAATGGGGGAATACAGCCCTAAAACAAATTCAGTTAATTCAGTTCTCACCATAGCTCTCAACCTCTTAGCACAAAAAACCTGGACAAAGCCAATAATGGGGGAATATATCCCCAAAAATAGGGACAATTTTCAAATATTGATCTTATAAACTTAGAAAATTGCTAGACTAAAAGGTTGTAGTCGGAAATTCAAATGCCTGTCATTCACTAATTACAAAATCCCAGAAAACCACAGATTTTATGGGGAACAGAACAGAACAGAACAAAAATGTGAGGCAAAAATCTGAACCGTTTTTACACATGGTGGTGGGTAGGGAACTGAGGAATACTAGCCACCAGGTATATTTAACTGGGGCATTTTACACATACGCACACACATGCACACACATACACACACACACATACACACACATGCACACACACGCGCACACACACACACACACACGCACACACACACACACACACACACACACACACACACACACACACACACACACACACACACACACACACACACACACACACACACACACACACACACCTTTCCCTGAGAGAGAGTACCGGAATATATTCTTCTCTTGTAGCATTATTTCCCTTAGAGTATATTCTTGCAGCAGCAAATGGAGCACCAAATACAAATCCCCTTTCCCTTCCTTCATGGGGGGCCAATCAGTGGATGTTGCAGTCAGATTTCTTACGTACGTGACTGCAGATGTTGCAGTCCAATCTCCTTCCAGTCTATGTCATAGAAACCACATAGATCTCTGGGCATCGGTGTACAGATGCCTCTCTGTGTAATCCAGACTGGTGAAATGGCATTCTGGATGAACACACATGCGCAGTTCTGATCTGGACTGGTTAAACAGCAGTCCAGATAGGAACTCGCCGATCATGCATGCGCAGTTCAGAGACTCACAACTATCTTTATTGTATAACTGGAGGGGCTGCAGTCCTGCAGTCCAAAAGCACATGCCAGCCACTGATAGAAATAGGTATGGACCTGCACATTATTTAAAGTTCACTACTGTGGACAAGGTCCTAATAAAGTCATAGTTATAAAAACTATATGCAATTCAAGTGATTCTGACTGATAAGTGTTTTCCATTAGTGGAATGGCTACAGGGAGGAATCAGAAATATTCTGGACTATGCTGATAACTCTGAAACTCAGTACATGGAATACATAATACAAAATAACAGACTGTACATGATACAGACCTGAAGAATTATAAGTCCTGAGAAGTTGCATCAGAAAGCCCAAAAGTCCTCTGAAGTAGCTGAAGACCATAAACAAGTCTAGGTAGAGGGCTACTAGGTTTCTGCTTAGTAACTCTTTCCTACACTTCCCTATTTATACTATGGAAACTGTTAAAAAAGAGTAATACCCATTCCTTATAACATTTGCTGACATGTAGATTATCTTTTAAATCATTTAAGCAGTCAGAATGTTAACTGCAACAGCATAAATGGTTGTCATCACCCATTCTGACTTGCAAGAAACAATTGTCACCTGCATTATTGTACTAGTCATGCTTCCTAACAGCTTGAATACAGGTCATCTGCCCCCTTTTTCATACCCTAGCTATAGCTTTGATGCACTTGGCTGTTTAGTAAGAAGAACAGTGACGGGGGCGAGGCCAAGATACCAGTCTGATAGCAGGAGAAATCCACAGCTCTGCTTAGATTTTAATATCCTGACAGGAAATATTCTTTAATCTTTAGAAAAATCTAAGTAAAGTATATTAAAAGTTAGATTAACATAGGCTCTTTATTATTTTCTAAAAATTAATACATAATCAAGAGAATTTTTTAATTATTCATGTCAAGATGTTTTCTACTGGAGATCTCAAGATGAGCAACTCGAAGACCCCACACCAGGAGAGTGCAGTGAAGAAAGAACTACATCTTATAATAACAAACATCCAAGAACTGTCACTAAAAATGGACACATTTGAAAACAAAAAGGATATTATCAAACAAGAATGTAGTAAACAACTGGAACATCTAAATGGAATAGTAAAAAAAAAAAAAACAATCTGAACAGATTCTTGCCTTAGAGGAAACAGTAACTGACCTAGATACTAGAGTGACAGAAAATGAACATCACAATGAATTTCTTCTGAAACAAAACACCAGGCTGATTGAGAAACTGAAAGAACTTCAAAGTAGATCAAGGAGGAATAACATAAGAATATATGGAATTCCTGAGAAAGAAGAGGGTGCTAACATGATTCTGTTCCTCAATAAGTGGTTTTCATCAGCACTAAACATGCCTGAATCCCTCTCTTTTGGAATTGAGAGGGCTCATTGGTCCCTGGCAAATCCTGCTTTATCTCTGAGTTCATCTAACCCCAGGTTTATAATAGTTAGATTTGTTTCCTCATAAGACAAGGACTTGGTGCTGAAATCAGTTTGGCCTACTTGCCCTATCACGGTGGGTGAAAAACATATTCATTTTGACAATGACTACATCTCTACAGTCATATCCAGAAGAAAGGAGTGTGTTCCTCTAATTAAGTCCCTGAAGAAAGCAAATATTAAAGCTCAAATTCTTTTCCTGCAAGAATAAAAATCACCTTGGCAGAAGGAGTGAAAATCTTTGATTCCTTACAAGAAGCAGTAGAATTTATTCAAAAGAAGAAAATACTGTTTGATATAGAAGAAATGGAATGGTCATCCCAGAGTTTGAAGAGACAGGCAACAAAAAATGGATGGTCTGTGAAGGAAGGAGCAAACAAAACTAAAAAACTAAAGGACAAATGAATAAATTCCTTCTAATTTTAAATGCTTTGTTTTATGCATCATAATATATTTGATTCTGGAAAGTCTCTACGCTGTAAGGTAATGTGAATGATTTTTATTATTAACTTTCTCTTTTCCTTTCTATATCTACTTCTTCTAATTACATATAGTACTAAGTATTTAAATAACATTCTCTCTCTCTCTCTTCTTCCTTCCTATTCTTTTTCGTTCATAGGTTCATAGGTTGGTACTAGGCTATCATACCTAGGGCCTATACAAGCCTAGCCATAACAATTCCCTGGATATTTCTTCCCACAGAATTTACTTCCTTGGACCCCTGTCTAGCAGGGCGACTAACGTGATCCCTTGGGAGAATGTGCTATCTCCCATCCAATCGTCAAGGTTCCTTTTGAAGAGGGCCAAGGAGGTGCTCTGCTTTTCATGTATGGGCAGTCTATTCCAGAATATGGGGAGTCTCATGGTCAGGAACCTATCCTTCCAGCATGTTTTGTTTATTGTGATGACAAGGTTTAGATCCCTGGAGCGTGTGGCTCTGACGGATTGGGATTTCTTTAAGTGGAGCATATCCAACAGCTCAGCTTTTGACATGGCCTTGTATGTTAAGTAGAGATTGCCTCTGAGTAGACGATATGCCACAGAGTATAGCTGGAGTTTTTTTTAGACAGTCAGCATAGGGCATCTGCTTTAGGCCTGTGATTCTTTTAGTGAGGTATTTCTGCCGCCTTTCCCACTATTGCAGATGTCTTGTGAGGTACATACCAAATGGGGCATTGTACTCTATAATGGGTCTAATGAGGGATATGTACAATGGGACAATTACCTCCTTTTTTCTGGACGTAAAGCCCTTAGTGATGAGGTGTGCACATAGAAGGATTTCCTGACTGTTGTGGCAATGTGGTTTTTGAAGGTGAGACCACTGTCCACCTGTGTCTCTAAGTCTCTCATCACACTTTCAGTGTTTAGTGTTCTGCCACCTATGTGGTAATTCATGGGTACATACTTTTTTACCAAAGGGGATAACTATACATTTCTTGACATAAAGCTGGAACCCATGGCTCTGGCACCAAGCATCTGTTTCTGCAAGGCCCTTTTGTAGAATATCCACATCATTTGGGGAGTCAATAATGGCTCCCAGTTTGCAGTCATCTGCGAACTTTGTTAGCCAGAGTCCCTTAGTGTTGGCCTGTACTTCAGAGAAGTAGATGCCAAACAAGAGCGGTCCCAGGACTGAACCGTGAAGTACTCCACTTGTCACTTGTCTGGAGCTGAATTTGGAGTCGGCTACTTTTACAGTTTGGGTTCTGTCAGTAAGCCAGTTGGCAACCCATCGAGTTACGTAGGGATTTATGCCCACCTTAGTAAATTTATCTATGATTCCAGAGTGAGGGATGGTGTCAAAGGCCTTAGCAAGGTCCAGATAGGCTGTGTGAACTGCCTTACCCTTGTCCACAGTTCTGGAGACTGATTCAAAGAAGTCAAACAGGTTCAGAAGACAAGATCGGCCCATGAAGAACCCAAACTGGGTGGGGTCCAGTGTTACCAATGTTCCTTTTGTCTCTTTTCCCCATTATAAGTACTTTACATACTTTTTCTTTTTAAATAACTACAAATAATGTATGTATTCTAATTCTTCAGTAAAAGTATAATTTGACTTAATACCAAAGTGCATTTTTTTTAGTGGGTCAGTGGTGGGGTAACACGGTGTTTCTGATTAGTGTTTCTAACTAAATGTTTTAGACTCTTTGTTTAGATACATTTAAACATTAATACAGTACATTAATGATGTTTATAGATAGCTAAATATAAGTTTTTTATATATATATATATATATATATATATATATATATATATATATATATATATATATATATATATATACATATGTATACACACATATATATATATATATATATATATCTATATATATATATATTTATATGTTTACCTTGAGTTAGTCAAAGGATGATTACCCGACTAATTTAAGGTCAAACACTAACTGTGCAGGAATCAAATAAATGAACAAAGAAAGATCGAAACCAAATATCAGGTCGACCTTACAACTGTTGACCTTGTGGTAAGCACTGTGACATAAGTACGGTCAAAATGTAAACCGGGAAACACAAAGATTCATCATACAACCCAAAGCATCAATGTTTGAGGAGTCTACTTGGAAAGCCTCGATTGTACATGCTAGATGTGTTGCATGCAGTGCAACTTGAACAAAACAGGGTGGATGATGTAAAGAGCAGGCTAGCCACAGCTATCCCTCCAACCCCTAAACAGTGCAAACTGGTAGATAAGGAAGCACAATTCATGGAAGTGTTAGGTAGAAGGGATAACCTTAGTGTTAGGGGATTCCTGCATATTATTGCACAACACTGTTCTTTTTAATCTGGGTATATGTGCCTTGTTGTTCTTTGTGCTCTCATGCACCATAGGCACAATAGGAAATGTTGACATTTTTTGGTGTAATGGGCAGTGAAAACTACTGTGTGTATTACAGTAGTAGGCGTAGTTTATATCGCCCAGTTGTCTTTGTTGCTACAGTATGTAGTATTTGACTCTTGCAATGCCTGTCATTCTGCTGTAGTCAACACTAGCATAATACACCGGGTTTGGTATTCTTTCGTATTCATTTTTGACGTTTCCACTGGCAACTTCCCAGTAATGCAATGTCTCATCTGGCGATGTTTATTTTCAACCTTGGATTTGTATCACTTTACTGAAAGACCATTTCACTGACACCCATTTCACTGAGACCAAATTACCTAAAGTTCATTTTACTGAAAGTTCATTTCACCTAAAGGTTATTTCACTAACAAGTAGTACTCTAAGACAAGTCAAAGGTATATGTCCTTTTCTCCACTGTAGTGCGATCCCGGTGTTAGCATGTATAGTTAGGGTGGGGAGTTTTAACCCCCTCCCCACTTCATTTTGTTTTCTGTTGTGTGGTTTTGTTTTACGTCTTCTTCTTTCAGCTTTTCCTAGTAAGGAGTCACCACAGCGGATCACATGTCTGCTCATGATTGGTAGTGGAGTTTGACAGTGCCAAGTTGTCAGCCCTGCACCCAACCTTCCACAAAAGGCACACACACACACACACACACACACACACACACACACACACACACACACACACACACGCACGCACGCACACACACACACACACACACACACACACACACACACACACACACTCACACCTAGGGCCAATTTAGTGTGTCCAATCCACCTACAGCATGTCTTTGGTATGTGGGAAGAAACTCGAGCACCCGGAGGAAACACACTACCACAAGGAGGACATGCAGACTCCGCACTGAAGGCACCCCAGCCAAGGATCGAACCGGAGAACATCTTACTGTGAGGCATGGTAAAACATGTCTATTTCTTTTATTATTCATTCCCTAAAGTCATTTAACTTAGTTATGTAAACAGGAATTCTCAGTAGAAATCTTAAATCATATGTATTAGTAGTTATTGTAAAGTTTATAGCATTATGGTCCGAAAGTGGACAAGCTATTATAGATACATCACTTATTTTAAAGTATGGTAAAACCCAACCAGGTGTAGTGGGGTTAGCACCTACCACTCCCCCAACTATATATACTACCACCAGGATCACACTACAGTGGGGAAAAGGACATATACCTTTGATTTGCCTTAGAGTGCTACTTGTCAGTGAAATGAGTTTTAGGTGAAATGAGTTTTAGCTGAAATGAACTTTAGGTGATTTGGTCTCAGTGAAATGGGTATCAGTGAAATGGTCTTGCAGTGAAGTGATACGACTCCATATATATATATATATATATATATATATATATATATATATATATATATATATATATATATACACATACATACATATTAGGTTTCTTTTTTTTTTCTTTTTCTCTCTCTGCCCTGGATAACTGGTGGGTAAATGACTAAAATGTTTTAATATGATTTTTGATTTGAGACAGCTGTTGTTACTTCTAAATAGCTGTTTTTATATGAAAGGGTTATTTTTTTCATGATGTTGATGTTTTGTGAGGAAACTGGTGGTCTCTGTGACTGTTCTCATTGTGGAGATTCAGAACATGCACTGACAAGGCAGCTTGTATGTTTTTTTATTTATTTATTTTTTTGCTTTCTGTAAACTCTAAAAGCTTCAAGATCTGAATTTCCTACCAAAAATGCTTTATTCTTCACTAGAGACAACTTCTGTTGTGCATGAGCCTATTTAGATACTTTTTAACAAGTTTATGAAGCTGCAGCTTGAAAAAACAGTGATGACATCATTTGACCTTTTGAACATGTTAAATAGTTGCACTTAGAATTCTTTTCTCTTGAAATTCTGTTATCCTTCACTAGATACTTTACATGGTAAATAATTAGTTCTGATAAAACTGTTTAACTCCTTTGAAAATTCCTATGTTCTCTTATAGATGCATGCATTCTGCAGATTCAATGACACTATTAGTAACTAAATTACATCAAATGAACTAGTAGGTGCATTAGAAAACTCATTATGCATATTAACATCAGATTTATTTTATAAAACTAGACCTTTAGCAACTAAAAAGAGGGTTGTGACACCTTTTTTTTTCTTTTTTTCTCTCTCTCTCCCCCCTACCTGGTGAAAGACATCAACACAGATATTGTTACTGCATATGAGTAATATGTGTATAACTGAAAAATATAATAGTTATATTGTAATAAGTATTATATATATATTCAATAGATCCTTACATGAAAAATGTAAGATAGATGACTGACAACATGATTAAATTATCAGATGTTTCTTGAAAAGTCTTGGAAATAATGACAATTGTCTTAACCTTCAGCTTCTAATGTTTATACATACTTTGATCTGATGTGCATTTCTAGCATATCTACGTATTAGAGGTGCAATTATCATATGTAACATATTCATATAGCTTCAGATATATTGGACACTCTCATTCTAATGCATATTTCATGGAATCAGATTTCTTTAGTAGCTTTTATTTTTTGTTTTTATACTATATTCTAAGCAGAGATGGATAATTTGTGTTGTTTGGTATTGGAGAGGTGGTAAATGGATGGTTTAGTTAAGTTTTTAACTAAATCAGAAAATTTATGTTTCATGTATGTGTTTGTAAATAGTTTTGGGTTTTTGAAAGTAGTGCTTAATACACATTATACATCCATGATAAGTAAGTTTTCAGTAAATTTCAAGCCAACATGGAAGAAAGGTCTTTCACTTAGTAATAACATACACATTATATTCAATGGCTTATAAATGTTAAGCATTAAATATTAATGGTTTGAGCAATAATGTCAAAAGAGCTGGTTTGCTTAAATATTTCAAAATGTATAAAGCCCAGATCATCTATTTACAGGAAACCTATCTATTAAAAAATATCTACAAAAATACTCATTCAATGCCTATACCATTCTGGCTGACTCATGTTTTAAGACTAAGAGAAGGGGCACTCTTATTCTATGGAAAAATACTTATACTATGCTAAGAATTATAGATACAATTTCAGATAAAGATGAGATGCTAAGCATGGTTATTTTGGAAATCAGTAGGAAGTATTATACTTTGATTAAGACATACTGGATACCAGGACTGAGTAATAAATATGTTGACAAATATTTTGACCTGATTACTTTAAATGCAAAAGGGAAAATTATAGCAACAGATGATTTTAACTGCCTAGTATCAGGTAATGATACTTCTAAAAATGGTAAAATAAAACTAACATATCAAGCCAAGAAGTTAAATGACTTTACAAATCAGATGAACCTTAAATATATACATGGTCTAAGAGAACATTATTCCTTATTCTATGCTCACTATTCATTTCAGTTTGGTACACATACAAACATTGATAAAGTCTTTATATCAAATAATATATACTTTAAAATAAGTGATGTATCTATAATAGCTTGTCCACTTTCGGACCATAATGCTATAAACTTTACAATAACTACTAATACAGATGATTTAAGATTTCTACTGAGAATTCCTGTTTACATAACTAAGTTAAATGACTTTAGGGAATGGATAATGAAAGAAATAGACATGTTTATGGAAACAAATGATAATGGTGAAGTGACTGATGCTATACTATGGGATACATTTAGAGTTTATATATATGGTAGAATAAAGTTTTGGTACCTTAAAAAAAAAGATAGTGGGACAAAAAACTTTTCAACTTGCAAAAAAGCATAGACAAGATAAAAATGGATGCAAAACCAAATAACAAAGTTGCACATAATAAAATTACTAAGTTAAATCAAAAATACTTAGAAGTTCTGAATCATAAGGTAGCCATAAACCTGGAAAATTTGAAATTACAATCTTATGCTGTAAATCCCAAATATCTACATAAAATAGTGGTAAGATCCAAAAAATAAACAATCTAAATCTTATTAATGAGATTAAATATAAAAGCAATAGTTCATTTAAGAGTACATTTAACTTAATGGGCATATTAGGAATGTTCAAAAACTACTATAAAGATATAAATAATAACACACCACTTTTGGAGACAGATAATATAATAAATACTTTTATTCAAGAAAATATAACTACTAAGGTGTCAATGCAACAAAATAACATGTAAATAAACAAATAACACTAACATAAGTGAAAGAACAAATAAACAATTTAAAAGATAATAAAGCTCCAGGACTGGATGGAATAATCCCTGACCTAAATAAGATTTATCCTGAATATATAATAAAGAAAATGATGAGCACCTTTACTGTGGTTAAGCAAAAAGGTATAACACCCCATCATGGAAATACTCAATTATCTCCCCATATTAAAAAAAGGTAAGGAACCCAAATCATGGGATTCATATAGGCCAATGTCATTACTAAACACTAATTATAAAATTTTCTTGAAAATATTAGCTAACAGGATAAAGAAAATATTACCTAATCTAATACATAATGATCAGACAGGGTCCATTCTTCATAGAAAAGTGCAAGATAATATTATTAAATTATTATCATTAATAGACATAGCATGCAAATACAAAAAACAACTATTATCAGCCTAGACGATTCTATTAGTTGGTCTTATCTACAAATAATTCTGATTGGTTTTGAATTCTCCTCAGATTTTGTCAACGTATTAATGAAAATTTATAGCGGGACACAAGCTTATGTGAAAATCAGATCGTCTATCCTCACCACTAGAAATCCTCAAGGGAACTAGACAAGGTTGTCCTTTGTCACCATTATTTTTTTGCTTTTTCAATGGAACCTTTTGCTACATATATCAGAAACAAGCAAAATATAAAAGGCTTTCAAATTAATGACTATTATCCTAAGATACAATTATTTGCTGATGATATGTTGTTAATGTTTGGTGATATTGATGGTTCTTTGCATGATGTTATAAATAACTTAAGCAAGTGTGAAAGGCTTAAATTTCATCATAATAAATCCAAAACATTACTAATTAACAAAAAGATCAACAAAACCTAACAGGGAATAGCCTGTTTAATTGGAGAATGATGCATTAGAATATTCAGGTGTCAGTATAAAGAGTACATGGAAAGAGTCTGTTAAACTAAACTACAATAATTTAATAACCACAATTAGTGAACTAATCAAAAGATGGAATAAAATGTTCTTCACAATGGAGGATCAGCTCTCTTTAATTAAAATTATAATTTTACCTAAAATTTGTTTTATATACCGTCAGTGATACTACCCCCTCCCAAAAACTTATTTAAAATATTAGATTTCATGCTACTTAAATTCCTTTTGTTCCCCTTAAAACCTAGGATTGCATATAAATGGCACATTAGAGCTTGGAACAGTAATGAATAGCATTCCCTAGCTTAGATCTTTATTCCAAATCAGTTATAATTAATGTAATATTACATTGGCTCACATCTACCTATATATCTGGCTGGAAAACAATACATTCATATAACTGATGTCAGAACTATAGAAAATTAATTTAAGGAACAATTAGACCCATTATAGAGTACAACACCCCTTTTGGAATGTATCTCACAAGACATCTGCAGCAGCTGGAAAGGCCACAGAAGTACCTCACAAAGAGGATTATTAGCCTCAAACAGATGCTCTACACTGACTATCTCAAAAAAAGACCTAAACCTTGTCACCTCATTAAACAGGACATGCTGGAGGGATAGATTCCTGTCCCAGAGACTTCTCATACTCTAGAGCAAGCTACCTATCTATGTCAAGCAAAGTTCCTCGTTAGCACTCTTCAAGAAAAATTTGATGAGTGGATGGGAAATAGGAAATACACCCTAGGGATCACTTCTGTGTCTTTGCTCAACAGGGGCACAGGAAAATAACTTTATTGGGTGGTGTAAGCCAGGGTACTTTATTGGGTATGCTTACTTCTGCCCTTGGGCCAATAGCCTAGTACCTACCTATGAACCTATATGGAATAAGTAGAGTTCATTGGCTTTTATGTGAATTTTGTTTATTTAATAAGAAGTTTGATCATTTTTATTATGGCATTAATCAAATATTTAATAACGTTAAAAATATATTTGATTGTAATTACAACATTAAACAATTTCTATTTCTTATAGTCCCTATAGCATACTCCTCTGATTGCCTAGATTCTTTCAACATCAATGTGATGCAAACATTAAAGGAAAATAACTTGATAGTCTGGCATCAGTTTATTGAAAATAAGAATATTAAACCATTAAACTCTCTTTTATATAGTTTTGATAATAGTCAAGACGGTTGTTTATACACTCATTACGACAGTTTAGAGAAAACAAATGAGAGTATCAATCAACCTAGAGACTGAATCTATACCTAGTTTGATCCAGCTTTTTATTAGAATTATTGAAAAGATATATAATCAAAAATTAAGTATCTCAGCTGTTTATAAGATACTAAGAAAAAACACACTAAAGCTTGACTAAGATTTATGGAATTACTATATATGGAGAACACATATCTGATGAATCCAAAAAAATGTTATTGAATTCTATGTATAGTACCTCTTCTTCATTATATTGGAGATTGTATACATGGAAATTTAGGAATAGGAGTTTCTATGCTCCACATAAAATACATTTTATACTCATGGCAGGACAGGTAGCTTACATCCTTCTAATTTGGGAACTGCTGATTGAGGGCTCAGTGTCTGTTATTCTAAAAGTGTATTAGTTCTGGTTTAAGCACTTGGGCTTCAGGCCAGTTATTTTACATTAAGAAGGTTCGTGGTCTGCACTCTTGTGGGAGGAGAGGTTGGACTTTGCCCTTCTGAGCTGGGAATTTCTGGTTAAAGGCTTATAGTGCCTGCATATTTGAACTGTTTCTTACTAAATTGGTACACCTTGTTTGCTGTAGCATAGACTAGATCCAGGCCTGCTGAATCTAGCTTTGTTTGTATAACTTGAGCACTAATCCAGGCATTCTTTAAAGTATTCAATTGTATTTATTACTGCTTGGTAGTAACTTGATTAAAGTGTAGCTATCATTCTAAGTCTTTTGGATTAAGCACTTGGGCTCAGACCAGTTGTTTTACATTAGGAAGGTTTGTGGCCTGCACTGTGGTGGCAGGACAGGTAGCTTACATCCTTCTAAGTTGGGAACTGCTGATTGAGGGCTCAGTGTCTGTTCATCTAAAAGTGTATTAATTCTGGTTTAAGCACTTGGGCTTCAGGCCAGTTATTTTACATTAAGAAGGTTCGTGGTCTGCACTCTTGTGGGAGGAGATGCTGGACTCTGCCCTTCTGAGCTGGGAATTTCTGGTTAAAGGCTTATAGTGTCTGCATATTTGAACTGTTTCTTACTGAAATTGGTACACCTTGTTTGCTGTAGCATAGACTAGATTCAGGCCTGCTGAATCTAGCTTTGTTTGTATGCTTGTTTGCTTGTTATTTCCTGAAACGCTAATTCCACCTAAAACGCGGCTTTTCAGCGCTTCTGTGGATCCCTAGTGATATTTGCATTGCTTACTGTGCTTATTTCCTTGTTTCACTTGAAAGAAAGTTACTGTTTGTCATTTTTGCATTTAAGTTACCTGTAACACATTGCATTTAAGTTACCTGGCACTTGCTCACTAAAGCAATTATATAAGTCAGCACTAAAAAATTAAAAGCACTACACCCTCACAAACTCCCCTTGAGTACCTTGTTCCCCACTGGCCCTTTTTTTCAATTATAAAGGAATTCCCAATATTATTCTAGCATGTCCAAAGGTCAGTTGTCAATCTCCTCTCTGGTCCAGCTGGTGAATCTGGGAATCTTGAGGCAATGTTACAACTGCCTCATGTACACAGACAACCCTCTCCTCCTCCCAACAAATTCCAACACATGTGAGAGATGCAACCATATAGCCAAACTGGAGGCTAAGCTCTCTCAACTCAGTACTGGTGAAACCTGTCAGGAGGAGAAGGAAACCACACTCACTACAATTCCAGTCTCACATAGACCTACCAAGACAGCAAACCAAACACATAAACACACAAAAACATACTCGGAGGCACTAAATAAAAATCTGCCTAAGCAGCAGAGACCTCCAAAGCAGACACCCAAGCAACCGCTACCCCAAAACAAAACATGTGCAGCACATAGATCACAAAGCCAGTGTGCTGAACAGTCACAGCCCTTAAGGCTAAACAACACACCTGATACACTTGTAATAGGTGACTCTATCGTCAGGCACACTGATGTCCCGCTCACCAGGCTGAACAAGGAGAAGGTCACGGTGAGCTGCCTGTCGGGCGCTAGGATCCAACACATAACACACACAGTCAGGTCACTCCAAAGCAAGTAAAAATATGACTCAGTCATTGTCCATGCTGGTGTGAATGACCTGAGATGTACCTCCCTGGACTACACGAAAAGAGACACAGAGGAGCTCTCTGAGCATATGGCCCAGGCCAGTATGACCCTGACCTTGAGTAGCATCTTACCCTCACCAAGAATGATGCCACAATATGAAGACATGATAATCAATTTCAACAATTGGCTTAAGTATTGGTGTCATTCAAAGGGGATCCAATGCCTGTCAGCCTGGGATGACATGCTTGATAAGCCACAATGCTTCGCTAGGCACGGCTTGCACCTGTCACCCCTGGGCTTTCGGATATTGGCAAAGGCTCTTGCTACCCCCATAGTGCCTTTTTTAGGCAAGGCTCAAAAGACAAACCCACCTCCATAGGTATCACAAGGGATAAGAAACTAAGAGTAATGCTACTCAACGCCAGAAGTCTAAACCTCAAGATGCATGCACTCGAAACTCTCCTTAGCATGGAGACCATCAATATCTGTGCAGTAACAGCAACCTGGTTCAAGGCTCCCGAGAGCACCCTAGCACTACCAGGTTATACCTCATACCATGCTTTTCGGCCCCAAAACTTGGACCGAACCAGAAAAGGAGGGGGGGGTATCAATATTCGTTAAAGATACCCACACCTCCAGGTTGGTGGCACAGCACGAAGCATCAGAGACTATCCATGTGCAACTAACAGTGGGTAAAACTGCCTTCCAGTTTATAGCCTGCTACAGACCACCCTCCCAAACCCAGGAACCCCACTTGGCCTTCCTGAGACCACTGGAAAATATGAAGGTCTCTCCAAACACCATTATATTGGGCGACTTCAACTACCCAAACATAGACTGGGAGCATTACTCTAGCTCCAACACCCTAGCTCAAAGGTTCCTAGAATTTATAAACTGAAATGCTATGGAACAACTTGTTACCACTCCCACAAGAGGGGAAAACATACTGGACCTGATCATCACCAACATGGGGACTCTATGCTCCAGACCAAAAGTGTATCCTTCACTGGTAAGATCAGACCATAAACTAATCTCACTGGATATTCACATCCCGGCCCCACCCCCTGCCCAGAAAACCACAGTGAAAAACTTCTCTAAAGCAAATTTCACACTCCTCAAAACCGAGGTGGAATCCTTCAAAGCCAGCGGGCCCGTGGAAAATATGGCCCAGAGCGCAGAATCCTTTATAAAAGCATTCTATGAACACCTTCAGGAATGCATGGATCATGCACTCCCAAATAAAACCAAGACCCAATCCTCCAAGGCAGACATCCTGTCTAGTGGACCCCAGCCATAAACAAACTATACAATGGAAGGAGGAAGCTACTACATGATAGAGTAAAATCCCAAAAAGGGAAGGCATCTCTGATTAGTGTTACCAAAAAACTACGGGCACTCATAAAGTCGTCTAAGGCCAGCTTCGAGAGAAAAATTGCACAGGACACTAAGGATAATCACAAGGCTTTCTTTAGTTATGTTAGGAACCTGGGTGGGAATTCCCAGATATGCTCAGAATTAGTCCAAAATGACAAAAAAATACACCAAACCCACAGACAGTGCCAACATCCTAGCTGACAGGTACAGCGCAAACTCCCCCTCCCCCTCCCCACCAAAAGGGCAAATATCTATCCCAGCAGAGTGCTGCCCCCCTGACATCTCAGATGCTCAGGTAAGAGCCGCCATCTCCAAAGCAAAAAACACAACATCAATGGGACCAGACGGTGTCCCGAGCTGTGTCCTACATGAACTCCAAGAAGAGCTAAACCCAAACATAAAACTACTGTTCAATCTCAGCCTTACCACAGGATATGTTCCCAAAGAGTGGTGTACAGCAACAGTGGTCCCTCTCCACAAAGGTGGTGCCTCAACGGATCCTGGAAACTATCGCCCCATAATCCTGACTAGCTTGGTCTGCAAAGCTATGGAAAGGATCATCATGGACCTCATAAAAAAGATATTGGGGACCTACAGACACTGGATCCTACCCAGTTCGGCTTTGTTAAGGGCAGATCCTGCCTCTTAAACCTGGTCGATTTTTTTGAAACAGTCACCAAGGCCATTGACGAGGGGAAGGTGGTCCACACAGCCTACCTGGACCTCGCAAAAGCCTTCGATACAATACCCCACTCGAGCATTATAGATAAGCTCACCAGCTTAAATATAAACCCCTATGTCACTAGATGGGTTGCAAACTGGCTCAAGGACAGAACCCACATGGTTAGAATTGCTGGAGCCATGTCAGACTCCAAACCAGTTACAAGTGGCATCCCACAAGGATCAGTCCTGGGACCTCTCCTGTTCGGTATATATTTCGCGGAGGTACAGGCCAACATGGAAGGACTGTGGCTGACCAGGTTTGCAGATGACTGCAAACTGGGCGCTATAATCGACTCTCCAGCCGACACAAGCATCCTCCAAAAGGGCCTCATAGAAACATACAACTGGTGCCAGAGCCATGGCCTCAAGCTAAATGCCGAAAAGTGTATAGTCATCCCCTTTGGCAAAAACAAAGTGCCCACAAATTACCACATAGGTGGTAAACCATTAAGTACGGAAGAAGTAATTAGGGACCTGGGGACCCAAGTTGATAGCAATCTCTCATTTGACAACCACATGGCCAAAGTGGTTAGAAAAACATTTTATATAGCCCACCTAATCATGAAGGGATTCACATCTAGATCAGGGGAGGTCATCGTGCCTCTTTACTCATCCCTCATCAGGCCCATAATTGAGTACAATGCCCCTTTTGGGATGTACCTTACCAGACACCTGCAGCAACTGGAAAGACCCCAAAAGTACCTCACCAAGAAGATCAAAGGGCTCAAACAGATGCCATATTATTTATTTTTTTATTTAACATTTGTTGACCGGGAAAGTCCGACTAGGTTCCACAGATCCTGTTTTCAGCGGAGGCCCGGGGAGAAATGCTCCAGAAGCATGTTTTATGCTGACCGGTTAAAGAAACTCCAGCTCTACTCAGTGGCATACCACCTGCTCAGAGGCGATCTGTGCCTGACGTATAAAGCCATGTCCAACCCGGAATTAATGGACATGCTGCACCTTAGAAAATCCAAATCCCATCGAGCTATGCGCTCGAGAGACTTGAACCTCAGCACTGAAACAAATAGGACATGCTGGAGGGACAGATTCATAACCCAGAGGCTCCCTTCACTCTGGAATAAAATCCCAGTCCAGGTTAGGCAGAGTCCCTCATTGACTCTCTTCAAGAGGAATCTTGATGGGTGGATGGGGGATCGTAGGTTTACCCCGGGTATCACTTCTATGTCACTGTTAGACAGAGACACAGTATACTAACCTCGAAAAAGGGCATAGCAAAATTAATTTAAAATGGGTGGCGAAAGCCAAACACACTCTGGCTAGGCTTATAAATGTCCTAGGGCAGATAGCCTAGTATGAACCTATGAACCTATGAAAAACAGTGAAAGTAAATGTTGGAAATGTGATGAATTATTAGAGGCCAACTGGGTTCACATGTTCATTGAATGTAGAAATGTTGTTCAATACTGGAAAGACTTCACATATTTTGTAAATGCTTTATGGTCTGATAACTGTCATATTTCTAACTAAATAATCCTATTCAATGTTCCTATACCTAATGTAATACCTAAATCTCAGAATCAGTTACTCTGGTCAATTCTTGCAATTGCCAGAAAAGTTATTTTGAACTGGAAAAGTAAACAATATTTGATGTTTAAAGATTTTATTAATTTAGCAAAAGTTGCTTGTAAAAAAGAACTGCAAACCATTTGTTATAGAACTCATAACATTGCTCATAAAAAAATAGCATTGGAAAATCTTTTGAACAAATACTGATAACTTCTCATGGATAAAATGATTGTTTATCCTGGATGAATGTAAATATTGTAAATAGTGTTGTTATTGTTTTATTGTATTTGTTATATGTACATTTGTGTATGTTTATAATGAAAATAAAATAAAAATGTTTTTGAAAAAAAAAGAACAGTGACAGTAAAGGTAACATTTTACTGTTGGAAGTTATATCAAAGCTGTTATCTTACTTGGCAATGAATTTCCTTGCTACATTTGATTATGGTTATGATAAAAGTGAGTGATAAATGGGGAAGACAGATGAAGAAAAATGCAACCTTACACTGTGTACTATATGTGTAGTTATGCCACTAGGTGAACTCACAAGGAAAATTCCTTGTAGTTACAAAAGGGGTTATTTTCCAGGCAAGTTCTTATCTTGAGTTTGTCAGTATTATAAAAATGAGAATGACTCGGTATATTATCTTGTACTATGGAATCCAAAGGAGTGCTATTTATATTTTCACAGAGCTGTGAGTTCATTATTTGTTACTGTGTACTGCTAGTGAAAACTGTAAGCCATAATCTGCATTGTAGATTCATGGTGCAGCGGTTAGCATTGCCTCCTCACAGCAAGAGGTTCTGCGGTTTGATCCTTGGCTGGGGTGCCTTCTGTGTGGAGTCTGCATGTCCTCCCTGTGGTTGCGTGGGTTTTCTCTGGGTGCTCCGGTTTCCTCCCCCATCCCAAAGACATGCTGTAGGTGGATTGGACACTCTAAAATTGGCCCTAGGTGTGAGTGTGTGCATGTGTGTGCATTCTGTGGATGGCTGGGCTGGCAACTCGACACTGCAAGACTCCACTGCCAATCATGAGTGGACTGGTGATCCGCTGTGGCGACCCTTAACCGGGAAAAGCTGAAAGAAGAAGAAGATTCATTGATAACTCTAATAGTATGGCTATAGGCCTTAATTACCTGTTTGCTAACTAATGCATTAATAAATGCTGAATTTTGCATATTAGTTCTCCTTCAATATTATTTCTCATGTAATTCCTTTGCAATGAAGACAAACACATTGATCTCAGAAGGTCTGTAGTATTTAATGCAATCATAATGTGTTTTTTATACCCATGAACAGAATAAACCTAAGCCCAGTACATGCAGCATGGACGCTATCTGTGCTTTTAGTTTTTCTGCTTGATGGTGTTATTAGTTATCCCAGATAGAAATGTCTGGTTTTACTAAGACACTGTATTTCTAAATTGCATACTCTGAATGCAGTATTTTATGTGCAAATGTATTCATCATGTTTTGCAATTTCTGTCCAAATACAGGTACATAAAATATGGAAACATATTATTTCAGATGTGCAATTGATTGCCCTTATAAAAGCTGCATTTATTAAAATATTACTGAGATTAAAATACTGGCATGTAACTAAATACTATTCCTTGAGATCCATCATTGCAAATGGATTTGTTCTGCTTTATTTGATAATTTAATTACAGGCATTAGTTCCAATGCTTTCAATATGTCTTTATGTCATTTCATGCATGAATTTTATTCCTTGTATTTATTGGTAAAAATGGCTCACTAGTCAGTGCTCTGAAAGCATTTAAAGAAACTGCTATGCAAAAGACAAACTTTTTTTCTCTTTTTTTCTTGTCATTATCTATATGGCCTTTAATTAACAAGCATCTGCTTCTAATTACTGTTATTTTGCTATGCTTGGTTGCTCTGAAATGCATATTCGAGCTAGGCTAATGAATCTGCCATATCCTTGCACACCTGCTGATTGTCAAAAGGTGACAGAAGCCATTTATAGAATTAGGACTGGATTCCAACAAACTGCTATTTTAGAATATTTAGCAAATACAGGCAAGTGGAACTGTAACACATTAAATAATGAGTTAAGGTCAGATGAGTCCAAAGGACAGACTCATTTACCATTCAGATGTACTGCAAGAATAAATAAGTGTTTTCTTTTTCAGTTTGTACAGATTTTCTAACCTTGCTACTTGAATGTGTATTTCTTTGTTGGAATATATTTATTTAAGCTTCCTTAAAAGCTAGCACTGTCACAATTTGTTTCGCAAGACCATTTCATGAATTTGCCAGATTTGGGAGAAAAAAAAAGTTAATTCTACAGTGAGAATAATAAAATAAAAGCCTCATAATTCATTTCTGTGTCACAGAATGATGCTCTGTATCATAGATTTTATCTACCTATCTGTGTGTGGTTACAGAGTGAACATTCAAAAGGTTGAATGCACTTTTTTCTTTATTTTCCCATCTGCTGGCCACTTTGAATATGACATTGCAGTAGTGGGGGTTTAGGGATTGCAGTAGTGGGGTTTAGGAATTTGCCCTTTCCCCACAGATGTACAGTCTTGGAGTTGGTGTATATATAATTATTAAGGAGTGTGGGGTATAGATGGGCTTGCCCCCCAATAAAATGTGTTTTGCATTTTATTTATTTTTTTATTGTTATCAATCTTTTTTTTCCAAAAAAGCATAATGGATCCACCTTTTAGGCCAATTGTGGATGGCAGGAGATCCATTACTTATGCATGTGCTAAACATGTAGACAGTAAACTTAAGCCATTTATTTGCAGTGAACCCCAAATTTGTAAGGATTTGTGGGTTTTTTTAGAGAATATTAATTCTCTCGAATTTGACAGAGAGTGTAATTTGTTGATGGTAGATATAAAGGATCTGTATACCGTCATACCTCAAGAGTTTGGCATTGAATGGGTTAGTGAATTCCTATTTTTGAACGGGATGGACCAGCAAGAGATAAATGTCATTGAGTTCTTATTAGATCTAGTTTTGAATAACAACTTTATGCTTTTTGACAAAGAATATTTTTTGCAAAAAACTGGGGTAGCCGTGGGCTCCCCATGCGGAGGCAGTTTTGCAAATTCAATCATGGCATTTTAGGAAAGACATTTCCTATTTCAGAACCCCATTTTTAAGGAAAATGTAAAATGGTACAATAGATATCAGGACAATATGTTTTTTATGTGGAAAGGAAGTCTAGATTCAGTAACAACTTTTATTAATGAAATCTCCAAATTTACAGACTTCTTAGATTTCACTTTTGAGTTTAACACAGACTCCATTAATTTTCTGGAGGTGTCACTATCTAAAGATAGATTCAACAATAGATTTAAGGCTAGTATTTTCAGGAATCCTACTTACTCAAACACTTTTCTACACTTTAGTAATAGTCACCCATTCCACCAGAAAAGGGCGGTTATTAAGGGCCAACTGGTTAGGGCAGCCAGAATGGTTTCATCAGAGACTGACTTTCTGTTTGAATGTAACACATTGAAAGTCATGTTTCATGAAAGGGGCTACCCAGAACAGCTTTTTCAACAATTGTTTGATGAAGTTGTTACTAAACCTATTCTATGCAGGAGTTATGGAGAAACAATAGGTGAGACTCCCCCTGATGAGCATAGGGAGAATAGTATTAGGAATTATGATGGTAGAATAAGCTTTCTTACTACTTTCTCTATGGATGCACATGTTATTAAGAATATTATGTATAAAAATTGGGCTATAATATCAGAGGAAAGAACTATTAATTAGAAATTGGGAGATAGACCACATATTACCTATAGAAGAGGCCTACATTTTAAAGAATTGTTGGAAAGGAATAATCAAAAATGCCCCAACAACTGGGGGATGAGAAAGTGTGGGAGATGTCAGCAGTGCCAGCACATTATGGTAACTAATAAAGTTTGCATACGTAATAAAATCTACATCATTAATGGAACATTTAACTGTGAAACAGCAGGAGTAGTATATGCTGCTTTATGCTAATGCTACCAAAGCTACTATATTGGTAAAACTGAAAGAATGTTTAAGCAGAGAATTTATGAACACCAATACCAAATTAGTAGGAGTGATACCACAAATGCTTTGGTTAGACACATTTTATAACACCCCACACATAAATTCCAGTTTACAATATTACAACAAATAGTTAGGATCATTAGAGGTGGGCCCTGGGAATTAAAACTTAAACAGGAACTTGTTTGACAAATTAAAACATATGCACATGTTCCACCAGGGCTTAATGAATACTGTGCAATAAAATGTATTTTGAAACTGAAAGCTCTTCAAAGATAAAATTTGGTTGTATAACAACATTTCTATTAGTTAAATGAATGTATGAATATTTATTTAAACATATTTATCTTTATACATCTATACAAATCTTATATTTCGACTTGTTTGCGTTGTTTAAGTTGTCATCTAGCATTTAAAAGCATTTAGATTAACTTATACACATAAGAAAATAAGTAATAAGACTGATGTGTTGTGGTTTTAAAATTGTTGCTGACTTTTAAAAAAAGCATTTATATTTATTCACAAATACATTTCACCTGGTATAACACTGGCTCTTTAAATTTCTTAAATTATGTTAATTGGTTTTATAATTAATTATCTCATCTTAATTGATAGTATTATTTTAACTGAGGACTCTTGGGGTTTCTTTGTCTGAAGAAGTTGATGTATTTTCTGAACGAAAGTGATAACAATAAACTGGTGGGAATTCTACAGCTTGCTGCCTATTTTTTTTTTTTTTTTGTTGTTAGTTACAAGTTTATTTTTTGTTTTGAATATGACATTGCAGTAGTAGGGGTTTAGGGATTGCAATACTGGGGTTTAGGAATTTGCCATTTCCCCACAGATGTACAGTCTTAGAGTTGGTGTATATATAATTATTAAGGAGTGTGGGGTACAGATGGGCTTGCCCCCCAAAAAATGTGTTTTGCATTTTATTTATTTTTTATTGTTTTCAATCTTTTTTGATTGCTCTTTTTGTATTTGTTAGCTATATTAACATTTGCATGTTTAGATTATTTAAAGTACTCTATATATATATATATATATATATATATATATATATATATATATATAGATAGATAGATAGAGAGAGAGAGACTAGTTTCATAGGATGATACTAGGGTATTAGCCCGAAGACCCTTACAAGCCTAGCCAAGAATTTCAACCATGTTCCCTCAAAGTCAGCACCTGTGTTTATATATATATATATATATATATATATATATATATATATATATATATTACTTTAAATTATCTAAACATGTAAATGTTAATATAGCTAACAGCATCAGAAAAATATATAAAAATGACTGGAACATTATTGCAAATGCACGCTCTGCGACATAACCTTGGAGCCTGAACAATAAAACAGCGTTTCTTTAAAAGGAATCAACCCCCCACCCCCATACCCCCATATGGAGGGTGCTGTTAATTCTATTGTCACTCCAAGCAAAAAAGCAGAACTGAAAAAGTGAGGGCATATAAGGAACTTGTGGATGGGGTGGAGATGAGGTAACATGCTATCCCAAATGGCTTTCCCAGCCCCTACTATTATTTCTGCAGGACACACAATTGTACATCTTTAAGCTTATGATTGCTTTCTAGTCGTTCATTATTAAGGTCTTACTCAAGTTGTAATCTATGTCAGGTAAAACATATAGCGATAGATGCAAATGGTTCTTTAAAAGTCAGGTCCCAATGCAAAGTGCAGTGACTGCAAAAGTAAAGTACATGCACTCTCATTGCCCAAGTAAGGAGGATCAATAAATGATATGGAAAGTATCTATAACTCTTTTCTGTATAGTAGATTAGATTTAATTATAGCAGAGTTGCAGAAAATAAATTCTATTTTATCCCCATACATAAATAGGTAAGATACTAAACTCCTGGAAAGAGAAAAGTTGTTGACATCCACTCGCATCAGAATACATAAATTAATAATAACCTGAGGTTAGCTGATTGTAAGTGAATGATATTGCAACCTGCTTTAGGCTTCCTTGAGGAGAGGGGTATTCAAAAAGAAGAAGGAGCCTGGAGAAAAATCATAAGGTCCTCAGGCTTCCCTGAACTAGTGTAGGTGTGAGACTGTGCTAGTTACTGGCACTGTCAAATGGTGGCCTGGACTGACATTTCCTTAGAGGGCAAAAAGGATCAAACACATCCAATGCATTTATTTCTCACAAACTCTGAAACTGGAGGACCCATCTGAACATGGTGAGATTTAATACCTATCATCTAAAGGAGAGGATAGTCTCAGCTTTGTTTTCCCCAAGAAAAGTTTTAATCACTTACAAAATGACAAACTTAAAACATGTTCCACACCCACTTTTTAAAATGTTTTATGTTTATATAATGCTTTTGCCTCAGTTTCCTTCTAATTTTTGAAAAATGCAGACATAAGGCTGGATTCAATAAACCCTACACAGCTCGCTAAAAATGTATCCTCATCACTCAATCTCATTCATATGGTCGTGTGCTGATGTGTATTCAGTAAGCAGCTCTACATGATATGTAGAGTAGTGCAAACACAGTAGACATTGTGTCATGCTAATTACAGCATAAACAGCTGAATTTTATGCTAGTCAACCAATCCAAAATGGTGGAGCTATTCAACAAGGTATAAAGCAATTGTGTACACATAGCATAAGTTTTTTCCTCAAATTTCAAGAACTATTGGAATTCAACCACATAAACTGCACTAGAAGGAAATAATATTAGGGGCTGCTGCTGTTCTGAATGTGTATGTGCAACAGGCTCAAGTCTACGCTGCTGCTACTGCTGCTGCTCATAGACCTTAGGCAAGGAGGAGAAGGGTGTTTAGATCCCGTCTGGAAACTGTAGATCCCTACAGGGAGGATAAAGACAAATCCCAGGAACTCTGCAACCTGTCATCATCATCTGAGAGTAAGGGCAAACTGAGGGGATTCAAAACTTGTGGAGGCAAAGATATGTGTATCATTCAAAAATTTAGCTACAGGAACCGTCCAGAGAGCAACAGGGGACATGCTTGTGGTGTCACAGGCATTAGCATCCAGTATCCCACAAAAATTCCTTAATGCTATGTCACAGTATGCCAATGGCTATGTATATTTTCCCCTACCCTTGAGAACAGAGCTACAACTATGCAGGATTTCTACCCAGTAGCACACATCCCTGCAGTCTTGGGTGCCATAGACTGCATGCACATTGAGATCAAAGCACCACCTGAGGAACAGGGACGGCACTAGATAAACAGAAAGGCCTTTCACTCTAACTGCTGGGTCATGTGTAATACTAAGGCAATAGTCCCGAATGTCTGTGCTGGCAACCCCGGCAGTTACCATGACTCCCATATCTGGCACAACTCACAGCTCTATATTTGTTTAAAATTGGTTTAACTTTAATTTTTTTTTTTGTTTGTTTCCTCTTTCTAATATCTGTGTGGTGAGTGGCTTAGCACAATCATGGCTGAATGTATAAAAAAATGTAAAAATGAATGTCAGTTGCCTTAAGAAGTGCAAACACGCTGAGCAGCATTCTGCAGTGATCAGAAATTTGGATGGTAATAACAGCAGAAATTAGACCTGTGACCCAACTGTCTCTGTAACACAAGGTGTAAATACACTGAGGTACACAATAGATAAGATAAGTAAACTGTGGTTGGAATTCCACAGTAGTTATTGTTTCTAAAGAAAGATCATAATGAATATTAACAGAAGGAGTATATGTTGCCTATTGTTTGTTACATTTGTGTGTTGCTCACCTGTGTGCAAACACGTTTCACTGCTTAGGAAAAAAAAATAATACATTTTTATTTACTTTGCCTCACTTCACACAAACAGACTAAGCAGTGATGTGTGGCCATCAGCACTCTAGACAAAATTGAGTGTAAAAATTACATCAGTTGCTGTGGCATGAGGTGTAAGTTCATAGCCAGAATCCATGTAATCCAGGGTTCTAATCTAGCACCTTCCTCTTTTTTAAGGGTCTCTCACTACAATTTTTCACAAAAATTAAAATATAATTATGCATAATAATAATTATGCACAGCAGATTGATTGAGCACACACATGATATCATATCTGCTATATTTGTAACTGGTGTAGCATGACAATGAGGATTCTGTGATGATAAATGTATTCTCAAACCCGGGGCAGTCATCTAACCACCTCCCATAACACAAGCATAACTGTAAAATAGAATGTACTGTGTGGTTGGAAGGTAATACAAGTATATGTATTTTTAGTATATTGTCACATTATTCCTGCATCACACCTGAGAATGCTTAAGCCAGGACCTTGGCATGTCACACACATACATGGTTAACTGAAGTATAACAACACTTACTCTTTAAGGTTTATATTAGCAATGACCATATTTGTTAAGCACTTCTTCTGTGGCAATGAGGAAAAAATACCTATGTGAAATATTTGTATTCTCTTTTTAACATAGGTTAGAATCACACATTGTACAAATTACTTTTATCAGTGTGCATGGCCCCTAAAAATATGTATCATGTCATAAAATTGATCCCCCCAAATTCAGGTCTTACAAGCCAATTCATTTAACATATCACTGTTGACTGTTGGACAAACTGTAGTCAGGTATAGCAGCACACATGCCATAAATTAATGCCAACTTTCACATTATCCTTCCTATTTTATAAACTGCCTTCATCTTTGTTTAGCAATGTTGCTCTCTGCCTAACATGGTGCGAACACGGTTGGCATAGTTGTGCAGGTTTGCTCACTCACTGTAAAACATGATATCACAAAATGGCAGGAAAACACTTTTACTGTTGATGGAAGACCAGTGCACACATGGCAAGAGCTGGTAAAGATGATGACCAATTCAGGGCTCAATGGTGGGGTGTGGAAGAGTAAAAACTATTTGTTACACTCCTCGTAAACTGCTACCACCATAGGTTGCTGCAGGGAGTCTATACCAGGTCTGAGTATAGGGCTAAGGCTTGGAAAAGTCTAGTCAAGGCTGTCTTTAGTGTGACTGGCATACCACCCACTGGAAGTAATGCAGGCACTATTATAATTACCTCAAATGGCACAAGCAGGCACAATTCAACCAGTGGCTGGATGAGTGTAGGACTGCTGACATCCCACAGTTGTGCAAGTATACAGGTAAAGCAACTTTAATTGATATGGAAATCTTTAGATACCCAAGACTGGTATGCATAAGGCTTTCATGTCTCTTTTTCTCTCCTTTTTTTATTTTACAGCCACTCAGTAAATTTCAGGGAACAGGGAGCCTCATGCTAAAAGATTAGAAAAACTCAAAGAGGCAAGAGGTATGTATGCAGCACAAATGAACACCATCATCAGCCCCCCTTTTCCTATTTTTTCTACATGGGGTCAGAGTATTGTGTTAACTATCACCAACACTCTCTATTCAGTGCCACACTCCTGGTCTTCACCTCCAATGCACAAGGTACAAGGTTCAATCCTGACTTCCGACCAATGCCTGTTTGGAGTTTGCGTGTCCTCCCTGTGTCTCTCTAGGGCTCTTCCCATGTCTAAAAAACATGCTGAGTGTTTCCATCTCAAACTCACCAATGAATGGAGCTGAGGGCAACAGTACAGAATCTACATGGTGCCCTGTAGAGGGAAGAGTTGTACAGCCAAACCACTTTGGTCATCTACTGTGGTGCGCAGTATCCTCAAGATAGGAGAAGATAGATCACAGACTGTGCACCGGGGCAGGGCTAGCCACTCAATGGTGTAAAATACGGCTCTAGGTGATTCAGTCATGTACTGCTACCCCTCTATTTGCTCGTCTACCACAGCTGACACCCCCTCCCTTCCATTCCATGATCTCCAAACGGTTCCTGCAAACAAATTTGATTTTTCTTATTTAATTAAAAATGAACATGACTGTATTAAATTTATTGCTCTTCTGTACATTACTAACAACTTTAGCATGTATAGCTTAACAATAAAATTAAGTATGCATGCTTTCTTCTGTAGCTCTTGGTAATTCTATTAATTAAGTATAATAGCATATTCAGGTTTGATGGGTTCCATTCCCACAAGTAACGGATACAGTCAAATTGCAAAAATATATATTTTTTATTTAATTGCTGCAAATTTGGCTTAAATGTCATGTTGTTAACTTAATCGGTATTGTAGTTAAAAGCATATATTCAATATCTGCATATTTCAAGGATTACTTATTGTACCTCACTATCCTCATTTGGATTTCAAAAGCTGTTTAGCTGATATAATAATAAAAGTATATTTAGTGTAATAAGGGATTTGAATGTGACATATAATGGTTCTAATCATTTATTTTTTTTTTGTGTCTCACCCCCATCTCTCTTTTTTAATTTTTTTATATATGGATTGTAATCACACTGTTCTGATGCCACACTTTTCTGCCAACAAACAACATGATTTTCAGCACAGCAGGGTAGGCAGTCCTCTGGGGCCCAGCCTGCTGACCTTCCACTTGCTGCTGCACTAATACCCAGCACATCTAGGATGCAAGGTGGCACCCCCTGCACTACATGACCCATCTACTTCAGGTAGGATTGCTCCAGCTGCTGGTGCATTGGTACACTCTGGGAGTATAAGTGGAGGTGGGGATTACATCACCCACCAGGAGCTGCCAGTGATTTTGTGTGAGGTAATAGAAACTGGCATTGGTGACCAATTCGGCTCTCTGGAGAAGTTGCTCCTTAGAATGCAAAAAAGGCCCCCACATCAAGTAATCCCACAGGGAGCCAAGGAAGAGAACAATGATGACAGTTCTGAGGATGACGACTATGTTTTCATTGTTCCCATGCTTGACAGGCATCTACTTTCAATGTCCCCTACCTATCCCCAGTCATGGTGCCCGCTAACATTTTGTATCCATCACCATCCCTGTATCTGTCTTGTTTGTTAATTTTGTCTGTATCTGCTTCCTCACCTACCCTACCTGCCTGATTCTGGCACTCCTATGTCTCTCACCCAACATTCCTCTCTTTTTGAAATAAAAAATAAATGGACACTTGTCTCATAAAAAAAATAAATAAAAAATAAAAGAATGTCTCATGCATAGCTTTCCACTTAACATAAGTGTCTTTTTAACACACCTGATTTGGTCCAATTGGTTATACAACATTATTGTGTTATTGCCACCCATCTATTTCGTGGTGACAGTTCAAATTCATCCAGTTTTCTATGTTCACATTACAGTGTTGAAGAAGTGGATAGATATGATTCATTCCTAATTTCTTCCTCCAAATTCCTTTATTACTTCTCCTTTGTTCTTACCCCCAGCTTGCCTCCCACCCATTTCACTACTTTCCTATCTACCCCGTTTTCACACCTTTAATCTGGTCAAAAAATAGAATCACACACCTCAGACATGGCCAGAAATGGCCCACAATAAAGCCTTCACATTTTGTCCTCTGCATTTGCACAGAGTTTGTCAATGTGCACCAATGCAGAATGACAGTAAATGGCTCTTTATGTCCTATGGCAATACCTGGGGAGTTTTTGCATTGGCCATATTACTTCAGTTATCTTCGCACAATGCTGCTTAAATTTGCTGCTCTATAAGAACATGGAGTTAGACCAGAAGTACTTTGAAACCTTTACTCTGACAGTTGTTTAGACTGCTGAAGGTAAGAACAAAAAGCAAATTCCTATGTGGAGTATTGACATAAATAACTTGTTTGAAGATTTTTTGACAATATCTTCAAGGGTTCAATTCCAGATGCGTGTCTTATCATTTCCATGTGTGATGATATATCTGTATGATATATTTAATTACCCATATATTAAAATTTGCCAACGCTGTGACTATTTAAGGAGATATATGGATTACTGCCCAAAAATGAAAATCTGAAGAGGCATCCATCCCCATTGCTATCATATATTTAGCTAACCTTCTTCTACTTCTCATAAGTCTGTTGCCCTCTCCTAATTGTTCTATACCCTTATGTCACTCACGTCATGCTACACAGCATGCAAAGTAAATAATGACAACATACCTAAAAACGACCAGTAATGTAACATTAAAAAACACTGCTAGGTGTATGTTCATCTCTTCTTGTAGTCATCCCTTCACTTCAACTCCTCCTTACATGCTTGCATTAGGTGGATGGATGAATGCAGACTGACTTGGCTGTGCTGATGGATAATACTAACATGTTACCTTAATCCAATAGTTTATTATTGCTCATGTACTGTGGAATATTTTAAAATCATCTGTAGGATTCTGTCTGTGACATATTCAAGTGATGGTGAATGAAATCTTTATTTAATGTGATGTGACAACTATCCTTACTATGGCAAAGCATGCATCACACACTTTTCAGGATATATGGTCATACACAAATAGTTAGCATATCTGCTGAGTCAGAATAGTCATTTCAAAACATGTACCTCTCCTTGTTATTTCTAGGAAGCTGTACACAGAATTAAATTGTCATTTGCAGTGAGGCTTGCAAAACAATAAATAGTTGTACAACTATATAGAGGTAGGCATTAATGACAAAAATTGTGGAGGACACATACCTTACTGTAGTCATTGTTTGTCACATTTGCAATAATGATCTCATTTACTTAGCTAATGCCATCTTGATAGTGTCTATAGAAATAAATTCTCAGGATTTGACCTCTGTGTTATCTGTGCTCTTATCAGGAATGTCCTACTCATACACCCGGTGCCACAGGGAAAGGTAGGCAGTGGGCATATTTTTTACACTCAGTATTGTCCAGAATGCTGATGGCTGTGTATCGTCACTTATCCTGTTTAAGCAAAGGAAGACAAACCAATAGAAATATTACTAATTTTTCCATTGAAGCGGAGAACAGTGTTTGCTTGTTGCTTAACTCTGTGCAAACAGGGAAGGCAATAGCAATAGATCTTAATGTCATAAAAGTTATGACACATTTCCAGTATAAACTGCTATATGAACAGCATAGCCCCCATCAGCTGTTTCTCCCATAGCATAATTTCCTAACTACTTCTCAAGTGCTAGTTGTATTCATGAAATGGGAATCTTGCATGTGCTAACACTATGCCTTTGATTACGCAAATGAGTCTCTTAGAGATGCTCTGTGTAAACAAGAGTTTGGCATGTCTCACTATGGTTATTGTCCAGTTATCCTCCATCTCATTAAAAGACATCAATAAACTCACGTGTGTGCCGTGTAGCAATGCACTTGCAAATTATATGAGAGTAATAGGTCCACTGTCACGTACATTCCAGAAATAAAGAGCTCAACTGCATTGTTATATTTATTTGTAAATTAAAATTTGTAAAGTGAGCAGGCAGTTTGGGCTTAGAGCAGACGGCAAAGCTCTTAGTGGGAGAAACAATTCTAGTGGCCATTACTTGCACCTTTTCTTTTTGAACAGCTGCCTAAATCATGTTGATTACTTTCAGTATGGCCTCGTAGGGTTTGTGTAACTGGGCTTATTGTATTTCACTATTTGCCTACCGCCTCACTGTACTATAATACTGACTAAATTTTGTTACCTGCTTTTTTCTCATTAATGCTCATAGCAGTGGTAATTAATAAGAATCCTATCATTTTCATGTCCCTGCATAGAACTGTATGTTTATTAGATGTCACCACATCTCTGTAAATATAACTAAATGTATTAATGGGACAGAGTTGTATTTCAGGTGCTAGCTCAGAATGTAACTTGTTAGTATTCTCAAAAGGTGTATGCATCCAAGGTGCTCTTTATCACTGTAATAATCTGTGTCTTCACCCTGATTGTTATTGAGATAACATTACTGCTGCCTTAACACTTAATTGTACTTTTTTCTCTCTCTAACCTTCCTAGCTTTCTACCTCCTCTCCTGCACTAAGAATTGGGAACCTATCTGCCTGGTCATTAAGATCTCTTTCCATTTAATTTCAGCCATTCCAGCATCAGCCCAAAGAAACCTGCTGCCCTAACACAAATTCCCAGGTTCCAAAGAGAATCTGAAAGTATGTTCTTCCCTAGACCTAAATGATAAGCTGAACTTTTTTGTAATTACCTAGTGTTGTATGTAATTTAGTGACTGAGCCAGGAATCCAGCAGCCATACCCCTCCCTACCCCTTAAATACTGACCTTCTCTCCATTGACTATTATCTAAGCCATCTCTACCAGTTATCTCTGCTACAGTGACCTATTGCTTGTACTTTACTTTTTGCCCACTAGGTGGCATTCTAACCTAGGCTTGTGCTGCATCCTTCACCCCACTTTTCCTGTACCAGATCTCTTACTATTTTCCAATCTTCCTGCTGTATTACACTATTCTTCACTTTTCCCCCCCTCCATCCAGCTATACTTCTCTCATTTTTCACTCTACTATCCCTCAACTACCAAATAGTTGCATTATCACACCCTACCCACCTGTAAATACCAAGAGTGGCTCTGGAATTCTGCTACACACAGATTGTCTCTGCAGAATCTTCCTTCACCTTTTCTAACCCGCTCTGTTTGCCCTGTGGGCTCACTCCGCTCCCCTACCCTACTCCCAATTCCCACCCACCCCCAGTGCTCCTACATTTATACTTCTCAGGCCACACCCCTTCCCTTGTTAACCAATAACATTCCATTACTCAATTTATACATTAAATCCCACACACCCATTTTTCATACTGCTAATCATTCTACTACCCCTGAAATACTATCTCACTCCAAACTAACTCATTATCAGGCCCTACATTCTGACTCTAGCTTCTTCACTACTATGCCCTTAACTTACAACCCAAAACATATTAACCTGTCTCTTTTACTTCCTCTACTACCCATTCTATCTGTACCCTATATCCTTACCTTATATGAACACCTACACTATACTGATTCCCACCATCCCTTAAAACAAACATTACTACTAAGTCAGCTAGACTTCCAAAGCCATTCTAACATAACATCTACCTCAACCTAACTTTTGCCAAAGTTTCACAGGGCAGCACATATTACTTACCTCCAAGCCAGGAAGCCACAAAACATTTTATGGAAACTCCTGAGGTTTACATATAGTCTTAAACAACACCCTCTACTTCACAGTGACATTCATCCCAACCCAGGACCAAACAACAACACCCAAATAAACCCCCACCTACCTCATACCAACACCTCATTCACCCCCACTAGCACCCCTAATTCTCTGCTCATAGCACATCTTAACATACATAGCTTAAACAATAAAATTAGCCAACTACATGCTCTGCTAGACATACATTCATTTGATACCATATGTCTAACAGAGACTTGGCTCAAACTAGTAACAAAGGACAATGAAATCATCCCACCTGGCTATAATATCTTAAGATTAGACCGAACAACCAAAAAGGGTGGGGGGTAGCAATTCTGTACAAATCTAAGTTACATGTTACTTCCTTAGATGTACAACTACCTTTAGATAGTAATGCTGAAATCCTTATCTCTAAACTTCAGATCAATGTTAGTAAATCCATATACATTATATACTCCTACCTACCCCAGGCAATAGCATTAACATCCTAGAAAATATCCTCTGCTGGCTTGCTACATCCTTCCCACAAGAAACCATTGTACTTGGTGATTTTACTATGGATTGGAATAAATGTACTTCACCCAAACCTACAGCCCATATTAACCTTTATGGTTTTTCCCAAACAATTACCACCCCAACCAGAATCCACAATCCCAGTAGCAATGAAGTACCTTAGACTGGATCTTAGTAAATAGCCATCCTCTCTCTTATAAAGCAGGTACCCTTCCTGATGAAATTAGTGACCACTCCCTTACTTACATAATCAGACAAAAAAACTTTATTCCCAACCAAACTATCATTAAAGCTACTCAGAACACAAAAGATTTAAATCCAGTAAGCTTCCAATCAGAGCTTCAAGACTGGTCACCCTTAAAGCTACTCCCTCTTGAAGAAGCAGTAACCTATTTTAACACTAAATTCTTACAAATTGTGGAATACCATGCCACTACTCACTCTATAAGAACTAGAAGTAAAGCTGCTCCATGGCTCACTAAAGACACTAGGCAGAAAATCTTATTGAGAAATAAAATCTGGTCTAAATGGAGAAAAAGTAAAACCCAACAGATTATCAAAACTTTAAACAGCCAAGAAATGCCACTAAAATATCAATACTTCTTTATGAAAAAACTTCTAATTTAAACTCCAGGAAAAGCATCAACAAAAAACATAAACTTTCTGGTCAAGTATAAATAGACTTCTACACCCAGGCCATTCCAAGACACCAATCCCATCAGGTCTCTCCCTTAATAGTCCCAGCCAGATTGCTGATGCTTTCAACACCTTTTTTACTGAAACCGTACAATCTCTAACAAACTCCTTACCAACAGTTAGCTCAACTCTCCCATCCTCATTAGCTAGGATACCCCCTACCTTTCATTTAAAACCAGTTCCTACATCCCTCATCCACACCTTACTCCACAAACATAAACCATGTACCCCGTCAGCTGATCTCCTACCAGCTGAATACCTGCAAAGTGCAGCAAAAGCACTTGCCTATCCCATTTCCATCCTAATTAATAGAACCATTACTGAAGGCTACATCCTATCTCTCTGGAAAATCTCTCACATTATTCCACTTCACAAGAGTGGTAACTCAATTGAACTCTCTAACTTTCGCCTTATAGCCTTACTCTCTCCTTTAGCTAAAATTATGGAAAAATGTTTCCACCAGCAACTACTTGATCACCTTCTCCAAAATAACCTACTAGCTTACTGCCAGCATGGTTTTAGGCCCTGCCATAGTACTACCCCTGCTCTCTTATCCTTCTCTGACTGCATTAACAAACATCATAACAACAACATGCTTTCCTCTGCACTCTTTATTGACCTCTCTAAAGCATTCGATATGGTTAACCATCAGACACTTCTAAACATACTCAAATTACTCTCACTTGACACACAGGCACTACAATGGTTCAAGTCATACTTAGAAAATAGACAACAAGCGGTCCTTTGGGACAATCACCTATCCACATCTGTCCCTATTACCCTTGGAATCCCTCAAGGCTCAATCTTGGGACCTCTCCTTTTCTCTGTTTTCATTAATGATCTAAATACAAATCTTCCTCAAGCTACCTGCATACAATATGCAGACAACTCCACATTAACTTGTGCTGCCTCATCTTCATCCAAACTTCAATCCATCGCCCAAAATGTATTTAACCTAGTAGAAAACTGGTTCCTTCAATGGTGTCTCCTCCTAAACGCCAAAAAAACAAAATTGTTATTTACTCAAACACTAAAATCCTCCCCAATAGACCTCACAGTTACATCTAACAATGGTACTGTCATAACACCTGACCCAACCACCAAAATCTTAGGTGTAATAATTGACCATAACCTGAACTTTGACTTCCATATTAACTCTACTATTAAAACTGTAAACAGAAAATTTGGTTCCCTTTACAAGATAAAACCTTTTCTTACCCCTGAAGCCAGAACTACCATTGCCCATATTCATCTGATCTCTACCCTTCTCTATGCCACCCCATTTATACTAATCTTTCCAAAAGCAACCTTAACAAACTGGCAACCTCCTATAACAACATTGCCAGATTTGCCACTGGCTCCCAATTTCGTACCCACCATTGTCAAAATATTAAACAACTAGGGTGGCTAGAACTGCAACACCAGCTACAATTTCAACAACTTACTATCAACCATAAGATTTTGTATCATCCAAATAATACTCCTATTCTCTGTAGCCTCATCTTCCCCTACAAAAATCTAATTCCCTTTGCTCAGCAGATAAATTACTAATAACCATCTAGAAGTCCTACAACAAAGTAGGTGATTCTCTTTTCTTTAACTCTGTGGAAAAAAACTGGAGTAGACTTCCCAGCAAACTAGCATCCTTTACATCATTACCACTCTTCAAAAAACAACTGGAAATGCTCCTTAAATAACAATGGCTATGCCTATGTACTAATCCAGACTAACACTCTCCCTGTACAGCCTTACTGATTTCCTCCCTCCCAATACCCTTAAAATGGGATACTAAGCTTCCTTACTCTGATATCTAGTCTTGCCTCTTCTGGTAACTACCACAGAATAGGTATTCTGTAATAATAAACTTGCTGTGACCACATGTGTTCCACTTTGTATGTATACTAACTTGTTTTTGTTTTTTTTACTTTGAGCGTTATTCTTCAAAACTATCATAATAATTAGTTTGAATCTGTTCTTTTTTTTTCTTGTCTTCTACATGATTGTCAAACCCTTTCCTATGTAAATATGTTTCTAGTACTACTGTATTGTCTTGTAAACTTTGTACTCAAGTTCTTGATGTTAATCTCCTTTGACAATGTATTAAATTTTTATTTTCCTGAATTATTAGTGTAATTGGAGTTTATCTCCCCATTGGAGCTTATCTCCCCGGGCCTCTACTGAAAATGGGCATGTATCCAGTTGGACTAGCCTGGTAATGTAAAATAAATAAATAAAAACTAATTATGGCTTTGTACTGATACTGGACATTGATCACCATGGATCACAACACATAGATGTCAGAAAAAACTAGCACCGTGGATGCCAATTCATCATGGTATGAACACACATATATCAACACTTACAGTTCTGCTGTTTCCAAAGCGTGTGCGTGTGTGTGTGTGTGTGTGTGTGTGTGTGTGTGTGTGTGTGTGTGTGTTATCTAAAGAACATACTGAGAAACAGGTACATGTATGTCTCAGTTCTGCAGCATGCACCTATGACAGCTTATTTCACATAGGTTACCAAGATGACTTTAAAAGTATTTTTGCACATTGCAATCACAAAAGGAAATCTGAAGTCCAGCCTTTGTGCACAAGTCTCATAACAGTATATGTTACCTGCAACATTATGATTTATTTTATTTATTTAACATTTGTTTACTGGGAAAGGCCAACTGGGACACAGCTGATTTTCAGTGCAGCAATATTACATCATGCTATTTACTTGGGAATATATGTTTTGTTTCATCCACATATTGTAATGCTGTTATATACACAAACATATAACCAATTCAGGTTCACTTGCAACCTTGGGGAATTCACTGTATGCACAACAATGTTGCTATTCACAAGGATCATTCAGGTGTTGCCCAGCAGCATTGTCTGACTGTCAGCATTTGTGTCATTAACTGTTCTGCATTTACCTTATCTACCTCATTTGTAATGTGCCCATATATGATATCAGAGCCCTCACACACACCTTTCCAATAATAAACGTATAGTCATATGATGTGCAAGTGATGTAATGACATGAAATAGGTAGAGTCGTACGACTGTGTTAACAGCTCCACTGTGTGTCATTTGAAGCATACTCGAGGTTGTATTTGTCAGTGTTGTCACAAATCTTTCATAGGTTCATATGTTCATAGATTCGTACTAGGCTAAGTGCCCTTGAGAACCATTTTAGGCCTAGCCAGTTACCCCATGTAAGAATCAAACCCTGCACCTTGTGTCTGTAAGGTAAACACCTTAACCATTATGCCAACCTCCCACCCCTTTTTTAAAGTAAGTACAAAATCTTAAGGGAAATACACAGCTATATGCACAGATGGCTGTGGATGGCAACACCAATACTCAACCAGAGGCAATAGACAACTTGCTAGCTGATAGATTTGGATCAAACTTCATCAAACTTCTTCCCCCTTCCACACTGGTTGCCACCCAAAGTTAATATGTAAACATTTAATATGTAAACATTACTTAGCATACGTTCTCAAGAGAGCAGCTCGTCTGTGCACTGTGTAAGGCTGCAAACGTCATCAATGAGCCATAGTAACAGCCCAGGTAGCCTTATCAATAAATTAAAACATGACTGACAGACTCATTTGGATCCCTACTTAACAACAGCCTCCAGACAGGCTATTTTCTGGCAGAATGGTGGACAGCAACAGTCAATTGTCTGAGCAAGGGGGGACCATCAGCCAACACAGAGAATTGTAGACCCATAAGCCCAACTTGCATCACTTGTAAGCCGATGGAAAGAATCATCATTGACTTTATTAACAAGAACATAGGTAATCTCTCGACTATGTAACCAACCCATTTTTGATTTGTTAAGGCTACATCATGTCTGTTAAATTGGTTCACTTCTTTGAGAAGGTCACCAAGGCCATGGATGAGGGGAAAGAATGTGCATCTCCAATAACTTGACCTGTCCTAGGCATCTGACACAATTCCACACTTGGGTATTACAGAGAACTATTTCAACTGACCATAAACCATTACATCACCAAATGGGTAACCAAGTAGATTACCAACAGAGCACATACTGTCAAAGTGCTTGAATTCACCTCTAACTAGGGGCCAGTGACCAGGGCAGTACCACAGGGTTCTATACAAGACTCTTTCCTGTTTGAGATTTAATTCACAGAAGTCAAGGCAAATTTAGACAGCCTTTGTCCAACCAACTTTATGGATGACTGCAAATTGTGGATAATCCTTGAATCCAGTAAGAAAGTTTTAATGCACACAAATGATTGGTGCCAGAGCCATGGGGACACACTAAATGTAAGGTTTGATTCTATGTGCAGAATGTTAATAATCAAAGACCTGGTGGTATGTGATCTGGGTACTCAGGTATATAGTAATTGGAGGTTCGACCGCCATGTCAACACAGTGGTAACAAATCCCTTTAATTTGGCACAATTCATAAGAATGGGCATGTCAACCAGAACAAAGCACATTATATTTCCCTTGTACTCAGCCCTCAAAACAACAGTAATTGGGAACAATGCACTCTTTCGCATGTAACTCACCACACATCTGCAACAGCTGGAGCAACACTAGAGATTTTGCACAAGGAAGCTACAGGGTGTATAAGTCAAATCCTGTGTGTAAAGACTAAAACCCATGTCACTGTATTTTGTCCTCTACAGGCTACTAAGTGCAGATTTGTTTCTGGCCTTTTGCATGTAACTTACCACACATCTGCAACAGCTGGAGTAACAATAGAGATTTTGCACAAGGAAGCTACAGGATGTTTAAGTCAAATCCTATGTGTAAAGACTGAAACCCATATCACTGTATGTTGTCCTCTACAGACTACTAAGTGCAGATTTATTTCTGGCCTACAGGGCAGTCTACAATCCAGCCAAGATAGAAATGTCTCATTTCTAATGTGATGATAATTATCATAGGATACTTTGTTTTTTGTTAGGCTGATATTGGGACCATAGTTTATCTCTCTGTTTCATAAGTTGTTTGGTTTCTTTAGAGAGCCATGGACAATAATTAGGTCTAGTTCTAATATTCCTGATGGGGGCCAGGCTATTGAGGATCTCAAGAAATTTGTTGTTGAAATGTTGGACAGCTCAGTCTAGTGGGAGATATTTCAGAGGGGACTGGTTGCAGTTTTGAAGAAGTTGATTGAAGGCATGTATAGAAAAATGTATTTTGTTGCATACTTTTTTATAAATTGTAGTTTTGTTAGAATTATTACGGTGTCTCACGATGTAGGTTGGCAGGTGGTCACTTAGGCTATTTGGGATATAACCTGATTGACATATTTATGAGGGTTTGTTAGTTAGAGTCCAGTCAAGAGTAGATTGCTTGTTGCTGTGTTTGCCCTCCCTAGTTGGTGTGTTTATTTGAATGCATTAATGCCTGATGATGCACATAGTTGTGTGAATGCTTGCTCTGTTTGTGTCATTTGTCTTTATTTTAAATCATTACATCTGAGTGATGCCTCCAGGTACACCTGCAGTTAATTCCTACTGACACCTCTAGGCATCAAATATTGCTTCTTCATATTTACATAAATAATTCCAAAACCATGCTATGTACGAGGTTTTAAAAGGTACCATCTTATAGCTTACACGATGCCAAACTCAACTGCATTAATATCTGACCTCTGTGCAGTGCAGGTAAATAGATATTAATTGTTGTTTTTATTATATTAATTTATATAGATAAAATTTTCACATTTTTCTAAATATCTCAACAACCAAGCAACACAGACAGAACTCCTTAGCCTCATATGAATGCCCTCACCTAGATGAATAAAATGCTGCTGACAGTATGTTTGTAACGTGAGTGTTTGCTGAGATATTGTAAGTTGTTTACAAAATACTAGAATTATAATAGTTACTGTGTTTACTGTGACTTATAAAATTCAGTTTAAGACATAGAACCTAAGGAATACTACCGCTATACAAATAGTATGTGCTGGAGAGTTTCCCATTTTTACTTCTGTCATAACTGGTTCCAGAGATATGAACATTTGTTTGAAATTTGAGGACATAATTTGATTCTGTGAAAAGACAAGCTCCGCCTATTGGAAGTTAATGTGCAAACTTTCTGAGCTCCATTGGAGTGAATGAGTTAATGTTTTTTTTTCTGTAAATGCTCTTTGGGGCCCACTCTGCCCTGTCTTGCTAACTTGGCTTCATTTTGCTCCTCAATTCCTATTTCTTCAAACCAAAACTTTATTCCCTTTATATATAACATGCTCCACCCTTCTTCAATTGTCCAATTTGAACCTTTCACATTTGTTTGTTATCTTCTCCTCTAAAACACACCCATAGCTGGTTTTACACTAAGTAGTTCCCAGTGCAGAGGTAGAGGATGGGTCCCCCCTAATATTCCTGGGTCAAAATCCTCTTATACAACCAAGGAACTCAAGACCACCAAGACAGAAGAAGCTATAAGGGGCTAGATTTTCTGATATACAGTTATGTCTTATTTTGAAAAGTAATTACTTGTTAACTATTCTTTTTTTATTGAATGATAGTGAAATGAGTTGTATATGTCTCAAGTCATTATTATTTGCGTCCACAGATAAAAATCAGTGATGTTATCTTTTCACACATATACACACATACTGATACAGTAAAAACAAAAAGCGGCACAAAAGCAGAACAGAGTACAACTAAAGTTACATACTACACACAAACAACTTATCTCTGTTCTCAATAAGCTATCCTTCTCTCAATCAGTCACCAACTGGTTTCAGTTACCTGTCTGACCACCAACAATCCATTGTATGGCAGAATGACATATCTCCCCAACTACCTGTCTCCATAGGGGTTCCCCAAGGATCCATCCTTGGACCCCTACTCTTCTCTGTTTTCACCAATAATCTAGCCTCTGCCACCAAACATGGCACACTCATACAATACACAGATGACTCAACCATCATCTGCTCAGCCCAGTCCCTACCCAAACTGCAAAAAGTCACACAGGAAGCCTTTTCCTCTGTTGAAACTGGGCTATCCGATGCCCAATTAATACTCAACCCAAACAAAACTAAACTACTCATCTTCCAACCCACCAAACATACTCAAAACAACTCTCACTTTAACATCACAGCAAAAGACAACACCACTATATATCCAACTGAACACACCAAATTGCTAGGAGTGGAAACAGACAATAAACTAAAATTTGACATTCACATATCCATGACCATAAAAAAAGTCCACAAAAAACTAGGAGCATTATACAGAAATAAGCAACTTCTCACCAAAGCAGCAAAGATTTCAATAGCAAATTCTCACCTTATCTCCACCCTACTTTATGCGTCTCCAAATTATACCAACCTAAGGCAATGTGATCTAAACAAGCTAGGGACCTGCTACAACAAAATCACCAAATTCGCCACAGGGGCATCCTACCGTAGTCATCACTGTCTCTCACTTGCTGAACTGGACTGGCTTGAACTCCCTCACCTCCTTCAATGGTATCAACACTCACTCACCCACAAACTAGTAAACCATCTACTAAATGTCTCATCCCTCCAGAATCTACTCCAACCCTATCGCACCACCAGACTACTAAGATCCAGCAACAAAAATCACTTGCAGATCACTAAAGCCAATAACTCTGCTGGTGAAGCACTATTCTCTTGCACCATAGCCAAATTATGGAACTCCCTCCCACCCACAATTATCTCCAAACCATCATGCACCCACTTCAAAACTTTACTAAAAGCGCACCTAAAAACATGCTGGCTATGCCCTTGCAACTCCCACTCTAATATCACCCACCCCATCCAACCACTACCTTTCTTTCCACTCCACTAACTACCTTGATTATAGCAAGCTCAGATGCTCATAAGCCTAGTACTTATTATACAGCAGGAACTTCTTATTGTAACATTTGTTAATGTCTGTTATGTACTTCACAGATAAAGATTCTAGTTGTCTACTGATGTACTATGTTCTTCATCTGTAAATATGTTGTAAGTAATTGCTATGTTAAATTGTTAATTGCTATGTAATCCAATGTAACTACTGTTACTCCGCTGAAATTGGACCTACATCCAGTCGGACACTAACACCTTGAGCTTCATCAGAACTAAAGACATAAAACTACTACACTCAAATTAAATTATCATTTAAAATCCACCAATAAAAAAAACATTTTCAACAAAACAATTGAGACTTATTTAAAGATACAGTACTATTAAATCCAACATGTTAGATATAAACATAAAATACGAAAATATAAGTGCATAAATAACTTGAAAAATGAAAATTTTTGTAAAACTAATGTCCTAAAAATACTTAAATAATATGTTTAGATATTAAGAATGTACCTACTATAATTTTTCGCCTCTCAGTCTTAAAACTAGAATAATAGAAATTACTTGATTTAAGCCTTGATATATGTTGGCTTGTAAAGTCAATTGCCAAAACAGCTCTCCGTACTCCAAGAGGTTCTCCCAGTTTCCTCCTCTTGGATTTTTTGCACTTGTTCTAAAACAAAAAAACTTTAAATTAACATTTTGGCAACTTTTTGCATGCTTCGCCAAAGCATTAGTCTTTACATTATGTGTTATATCATAAATATACTCTTATATATGCTGTTTTAGTGCCCTCTCAGTTTTTCCTATATAGAAGGCACCACACCTAAAAGTGCAAATGAACACTAAACCAACAGAATTACAGTTAAAATATGATTGGGACCTCAACACTTTATCTCAGCTTTCCAAATAAATAATTTCAGCATTAACAATATAAGTCAACTGTTTACAGAAGCCACATTTAAACATACCAGTTTTATTTTGATTTTTAAGCAGAGAACTACATGCACTACGTTCAATCATATATTTTAAACAAATGCCCTTCCTGTATATGAACTTAGGAATTTTTAAAAAATATATCTAAAGTCCAAGGTAGATGACTTAATAACTTCCAATATTTTAAAATATTTAATAACATAAAATTCCTTATTATATTCCGAACATACAGTGTTACAAAAACATTCATCATTTGACAGACCCTGACTTAATTCAATATATTGTGTTTCTCCTAAGTCACTGTTAAGTGTGGGAGCATACCTACCACCCCTTACCAGAGTTACTTCCTTAATAATATCCATAAGAAATTTATCAGGGTAACCTCTCTGGATGAACATAATCCTTAAGTGATCACACTTATCCAAAAAATGATGGGCTACTCTTACCAACTGGCCCTTCACTATACTTTTTTATGTATTAAAGGATTTTCACTACTAAAATGAAGAAAAAACTTACAGTATGTCAGCTTTTGGTAAATTTTTGATACATATGTTTTTAATTCAACATTATTATAAATGTGTACATCTAAATAATTAAAATTGTCCTCTGTAATACAATGGTTGAATTTAAGAAATTTAGTTGTGGCAGAAAGGTAGTTAATAAATTTTATCAACAGCTCTTTAGTACTTGTCCCAGTGCTAAATATATCATCCAGGAACCTAGTATATAAATTACAGTGTCTGTAAAAAGGAGAATTAGAGAACAGACAAACTGTACATCAGTACCCTGATTTGAGAACGAGCGTTCTCCAGCAGGGTATTAATGTACAAGTAATGCCCGGTGATAAACATGTCCACTGCTTTATGACAGCTTATCAAGCTGCCATGGAGCTCAAAGTGAGTAAAGAGAACAGCCACAATTATTTTACACTCGCTAAGCAGCATTTTTGCTGTTTAGCGAGTGTAAACTATATTAAAAAATAAAAAATAAAAATAAAAGTGTATGTGTGCATTCATGTCTGTGTGGGATACTGTATGGGTGCATGTGAGTGAATGCGAGAATGACCGAAACTTTATTTTACACTCACTAAGCAACACTTTTGCTGTTTAGTGAGTGTAAAATCTAAACATAAAAGAAAAAAAGTGTGTATATGTGTATGTTTTTGTTTGTGCATGTGTGTTTATGTTTCTGTTTGTGTGTGTGTGAATGCGTGCCCGAAAGAGAGGTGTGTGTGTGAGTGAGAGTGTGAAGAGTGAGAGCTATCCAACACTGGCTACGGCATTCAAGAGGTCTACGTTTACGTACGTTTTTTCACTTTCATAAATGAATAAAACATAAAGGGGGAGTAATGACTCAAAACAGCAGCACATTCCTGTTAGAAAAAAGCTGCAAAAAGGCTTGTGTTAGCATGCATTTTCTGAAGGGCAAGGGAGGGAGTGTGAGCAGGGGGAGGGTGTCTGTGTGACAGAGACAGAGAGAGAGAGAGACAGTGCTGAAAGCAAATAAGAGGTTTGTGTACCTCTTCCCCTTTTATCTCAAAAAATGTGGATACACCCTGAAATAAAAGGGGAACAGTTTTAAATAAATAAATAAATAAGTTAAATAACAGGATTTGTGTTCACATGAATTTTCGGAGGGACACCTATGGACTACTTATATCTGCTAACTGATGTTCCGAACATATAGATACAGTCCCTGCAAACCCAGGTATATCACAAGATGCGCACATACATACTCACACACGCGCACGCGCGCACACACACACACACACACACACACACACACACACACACACACACACACACACACACACACACACACACACACACACACACACACACGCACACACATGCACATGTTCTGCTATGGTGCAAACAGGCCAACTCTTACCACTTAGATGTGTACACAATAAAAATATGGTGTTAATTCACATTACTTCACTCCAGAAATAATACCATAGAGCTTGTCTTTGGATCACTGTACCATGATAGTCTGATCATGGTTTATGATTCTGGGGCAGAGCATACGGCTAGGTTATATTATCTGTGGTCCCCAGACTACTGCATTTGAGTAGGTTCATAGGTAAGTACTAGGCAATCAGTCTGCAGACCTTTGCAAACCTAGCCAAAAAAAAAAAGTTTTGTCTTGCCTCAGGGAGGCAGGTGAGAATTTGAGGTCGCCCATCCAGTTATCTAGGTTTACTCAAAAGATGGAAAGAGTCCTCTGCTTGACATGTAGTAGAAGTTTGTTCAGGAGGTATGGGATATGTTGAGATAGTAAACGATCATACCAATGTGTTTTATTTATCAGTTGATGAGGGTTTAGTCCCTTTTACTGAGTATTGGAGGTACCATTTGTAATGTTAAGAAGGAGGAACTCAAACATGGTTGGGTTTTTCATGTCTCAACAGGCAAGAAATAGATTTCCACAGAGAGTCTATAGAAGACTGTGTACAGAAAGGGAGCTGCCAATCTGTCTGATAATTAAGATTTTTGAGGCTACTGATCTTTTAATTATGAATCTCTGCAGTATTTCAAGTTGAATGATACTTTTGGTCAAGTACATACCAAAAAGGGCATTATATTCATCAACAAGTCTGAGGAGATACTCTTAAATGAGAATTAAGACTACTGGAGGAAATGCCAGTGAGAATTTAATGAGACCAATAGAAGGAGATGGGCATAATAGAAGCATACAGTGATGTCTACCCAACCTGCTGCAGCATTACTTGCCTGAGCCTTCATACCAGTTTAGTGATAAAGTGGTCTCTGACTCATGTCTCATAATGCAATGAGAAATCCTGCTTGAAAAGGATTGTGCAGTAGTTCATAAGTGCAGCACTACTTATCTATATTCACTATTGATATATATATATATATATATATATATATATATATATATATATATATATATATATATATATATATATATGCTATACATTAATTTGATCGCCGGTGGAAGGTCGATCAGAATATTGTCAAAAGCACTGCGGCAAAACCTCAAAATTGTTGTGAATCACAAAATACCCCCCCCCCCTTTTTGACCCATGGTAGCACTTGTTTAGGTAGCAGAGCGGTCAGAAATGTCGCATTCAGTGTTTTGTATGACATTCCGAGCGTTCACCAATGAGAAATTTGATATTAACACTCGGTGTTATACCTGATCGAGCAATGTTAGTTCGATCAAATGAATGTATTTATATATATATATATATATATATATATATATATATATATATATATATATACATATATATATACATATATATATATATATATATATATTAACTATAATCAGTATTTACATATAAGTTGATAGATCTCTCATGGTTGTTCACACAGTAGTCATATTTATACACAAAATCTCTGGTAAATAATATAGCTACACTTTAGCATTCTCAGATCGCTGGATGTGTATAACTATGCTAGAAGCATTTTGATTGTATGTTTTATTAACAAATGATGTCTTGTTGCCAATAACAAGCTATGCAATAGCTTGTTGAGATATTACTATTAAGCAGGTTATAGTTTAGCAATAATCCCTGACTGGGTTGGGATACCCACAAGCAGTAGCGGATTATTGCTATTATAGAATAACATTATTTAAGAAAGAAATTGCTTACCTGTCTTATATAAGGTGATGGAGTAACAGAACTTTAGTGTTTTTCTGCCTTCTGCATTGAAATCTGATGTACTGGAGATGAATATGGCGCATATGCCCATATGTTGCATACTATATCAGTTCAGTAGGAGTCAGAATGGAAAACGTGTTTTCTCTGTTATGCTCTTTCTGTCTCTGTCTCTGATTCTCTCTTTTTTTATCCTTTTGTTCCTTTCCTTACTTGTCAACTGTTTAATAGTTTTGTAACCGTTTCTGTTTTTTTCAGATTTTGTGCTGTCCCTTATAAAATATGGTAAAAAAAGTTCATTGAGCATCTGAATGCTGAAGATTACTTGAACATATGGACTTTTGCTTTTTTTTTGCATTAGTACATGCTTGATTTATTATAGGCTGTCAAATCAGTGTTTATATTTTTGAATAATAATGAAAATTTATTGTATAATATATTATTTGTTATTAGGAATGTTTTATTGTTGTCTTGAAGTGCAGGTGGGATTAGATTTTGTGATAGCTTTTGTGATTGCATTCCAAAGTTTTGTAATATATACTGTGTATAGAGTCTCCATTATGACTGTTAGATTTTTTAAATAGCACTACATTACACTTTTGTGAGAGCTATTGTTAGGTTGTATGTACCAATTTAATATCTAGATAGTAACAGGACATTTTACAGAGTTGTAGAAGATACGATCAGCCATTTTGAGGTAACTCTGTGTGTGTGTGTGTGTGTGTGTGTGTGTGTGTGTGTGTGTGTGTGTGTGTGTGTGTGTGTGTGTGTGTGTGCCTATATGTGTGGTACATAGTGAGAAGTTTTATTCATGAAGTTTGCTGCTGTTTGTCAGCTTTACCTATATTCTGATTTAGCTAGCTGAGAGAATTGCAAGTCTGTGCAAACTGTTGAGACAAAATATAAAGCTAAGAATCAAAATATGTAGTCTGTAGTAATGAGTCTTTGCTCTGCTAATAGTCTTTTGGCACTTGATCATGTTTTCCCCAAAAAAGACAAGTGTTGTGACCCGTTTATTAATGACAACACATCACTTTGTCATGAATGAATTCAACATCTATAAAACCAGTGTAATGTAACATAACCCTTAAACCAGCATGATAGCCCAAGTAATCCCAATGGCTCTGCTAACCAGACAGTGTGGCAGACAATTATGTACTGGTCTGATGTGTCCCCTTGTAGCCAAGTATCATAGTAACATCTCTCCCTCTGTGAACTGACCAGTGGTCATGTGCAGCATTGTAAACAGCACATTCCTGAAGGTATGACTAGCCCAGAAGGAAAATGGTGGAATGAAAAGGAGGAGAAGGCAGTGTAGTGTCTGCCCTTGACTGAGTCTGTGAGGGAAAAAGGAAGTAAGGGAGGATCATCATTTAGACTGCCATACCAAAACTGCTGAAATGAGAGCAGTGACCAGTAATAAGTGCTAGTCTGTCTCCCTTAAACCTAATATTAGCCAGCTCAATCTGCAAATGGCATGGGGACAAACAGGTTTGCATCACACACTTTATTTGTCCCCTAAATCTGCTTTGACCCACAAAAGAGAAGGACACTTCACAGACATTTTGACCAGTTTATTACTGACAACATCACTTTGTCATGAGTGAATTTGGTATTTGTATAATCAGTATAATATAACATAACCCCTAAACCTGAATAGTAGCCCAGATAATCAGAATGGCTCCAATGGCTGAGCAATGTGACAGACATCCCACACTGGTCTGGCCTGTCCCCTTGCAGCTAAGTACCATACTCATAGTGCTTCCACAGAAAACTGACCAGTGGCCATGCACTGTGCTGTTGCGAGCTCACTCCAACATTCCTTTTCACTGTCCTAGGAAAGGAAAGGAAAAATGAGAATGGAGAGATGGCACAGTGACTGCCCATTAAGCTGTCAGCAACAGAAGCCTGTTCCCCCACTTTTCTACCCATCAAAACCTTGAATAAGCAACCAACATAATAAAACAATTAATAGGGCAAACATCTAACTTTTATTCATTGCTTATGCAGCTTGAGCAGCCAATACGGTAAAATTGCTAATTTGCAGTGAAAACCATCTAGAAGCTAGTTTGGATGTCAAACCTTGTGAATAAGAAACCATATTAACACTGGACGAATCTCATTCATCCCACTTGAGGTATTTGTTAACCGTCTTAATTTCTAAAACATGTGCTTGGACCATAACTAAGTTGCACCTTCTCATAAATATTGGGCTTCACTGATGATTAAAAATAATTCAAAAAAGACAGAGCATGGGATGATTCCTTTTCAGTGGTTATAGCCTTGAAAGGCATAAAACTTAAAATCTAATTTTCCCAAAATGTTGCCCAAAATTTATTAGACCGCTGCTTGTTGAGACCTATTTGTACAGATATACAAGGTCCTTCACCCTTGGATCTTTGGAATCACCAACACATTAGATCCCATTTGCATCAGCCAGACTGCCAGTTTCAAAATAATTTTCCTCAACAGATCTTTTCTTCAAATGTGGAACATGGGAGATTATTGCCAAACCCTGTTCAGCATAACAGAGAATGGGTTCCAATGAACCATGCTCATTCTCCAAAGTACCAAATTAACCAGAGGTGGCGCTATTTCATATCTCTTCTGTTAATGATAATTGAAAAGTTATAAGATTGCTAGAATAGGGGCCAGATACATTTCCCCTCACTTAACTCTAAACTTATCTCTTTGGTTGAGGGAAAATCTCTATCCAAAATCAGCTGAAACAACCTGGAAATCCCTTCTTGATAAACTGATTCAATGAAACCTTCTAAGTATTCCTCTACTTGTTGGTTATGAAATTCCCCCAAACCTTGCTGGTTCATACAAGATGTATTACCTACTGAGGAAAAAAAAATGGGAGGATGTTATTCAAGTGATGGCATTGGATCTTTTGCTGCCTTGCATTTCACTCTCCTTGGTGCAGGCACTTGCTGTGAAGTTGCCATATCAGAGACTACTCCCCCTTAAGACCATCTGGTAGAGCCTATTCCACCTACTCAATACTTCTGGAGGGAAAATCTACAAGGAAGGAATGGCCTTGAGCAGCACTACACTCATATCAGTCACATATCTCTTGTGGAGATGACATACACTAATAACTATGACAGGGCACTTAAGAGTTTCTGGAAGATGTAAAACTTTGATTCTGCTATAATGAGACCCAGACCTACAAAACACTAGAGAAAACTATCTGCATAAATCATTGCATTAACATATCTGACATAGTTATAAAATAATCTAAATCTATAAAGTTAGTAAAAGAATAAGATTTTTATTCAAGCAAACATCATGACGTACCACTTATTATTAAAATGACCAAACTCAAGAAAATGAAAATCTATCTCAAAGGTTTCCACATCTTATCATGTGAAATATCCTTAAACTACCTAATAGAAATAGAATACTAAACATCATCTTAAACACACATGTGCTGAAAACACACACAGACACACGCACGTGCACACACACACACACACACACACACACACACACACACACACACACACACACACACACACTCAAACAAAAATCACAACTGGGAGTCAAAAGCAGAACCCTGTCAACCAAAGGAAATTATCTTAATTGTCAGCCAAAGAACCACAGAATATAATAAACTCTCAGTTACCCGGCACCCATAGGAAAAGGTAGATAGCAGATAACTGTAGTTTCTGGTTGCTTGAGAGCTGCTATTAAACACAGGCCTGACTAATACTGTACGCTATACTATTTGTTTGGTTTGACTTGTTCTTAGGTTGGAGAGCGAGGGAATTTATTCCTATCATCCCTTTTAAAACTCTAAAACTCTAGAAATATAAGGTACATTTCTGTGTGGGGGGGGGGGGGCAGAAAGTGCAGCACATGAAAATTGTACTGGATTTCTTTGATTTTTTTTTTTTCTGGTTGCTTGAGAGTTCTGGCTGCTTGAGTTTCAGTTAACTGAGAGTTTACCATAATTTGATTTAAACACTATATAACAGAGAAGGTAACTAAGAAAATCATTGCAGTTTGGTGGAGAAAAACTTTAATTAAGACCAAAACTGCTTACTTATATGTTATTCAGGGATTATGTTTGTCATCATCAATGTGCAGTTGCTGTTTACTGTCCTTTAATACTTTTTTAGAATTGTGTTCATTTTACATAACACTTTATAACCGGTTGGATTAACAGTGCTCAGCCTACTGCATCCAGAATAAGAGACAGATCCAGAAATAAACAGGAATAGTCAGAGCTATGTTTAAATGCTAGTACTAGTAACTGACGTGATAAAAGAATGTGAATAGACATGCATATCCTGAAGGAGAGAATGTGAATAGACATGCATATTCTGAAGGAGTATAAGCCTATAGCTATGATTATTACCATTATTTATTAACTGTAATCCACAACTTGTCTTCCAAAATCACCAATCACAAGAGAGATTGGGATGGACAGAGCAAAAAAATATATTTGAACCAAAAAACATAGATCTACCCAAAAACAGGAATATTTGATAGGTAAACCATTAACTAAATGTATGGTAGTATGTGGAAGATAAAATACCCTGACTATCTGACTATAATGTAATTTTTTTAAGAAGGTCCTAGTTTTCCTCATCTACTTGATAAGTTCCTCACAGATTAGTAATTCTTTGACCAGTCACTGGAGTTTGTCACTAAAGTCACATTCATTACCATTTTTTGAAAACTGTCATTAGTTTTTCATTACCCCGGAATATTTAATAATGTATTATACCATGACCCCCTATTAATATTCCAAAACGTGCACGCTGATTGGCCAGCTGCAGCATTGTAATTGAATCTATACTAATGGAAAAAGGTCCGTTTTCCATTAGTATAAGTCTTTCATGTTAAAAAGTTTAACATAGCGACACAGGTTTAAAAAAAGCAACGGAGAAAGCAAGATCTCCATTGTTTTTACTGTTTCACTATGTTAAATGGGTTTAACATAGCAAGACAGCTTTAAAATGACATCTCTGTTGCTTATTTTTAAACCCATTTAACATAGCAAAATAGTAAAAAGCAACGGATCTTGCTTTTTCCATTGATGCAGTACATCAGAACTGCCAAGGATGCCAGACAGCCGCGGAAAGGCAGGCAGGAGGCACATAATGCGCATATATCAGAAAAGTTTCTTAAATAATGTCCTATATTACTTGACTTAGCCAAACTCAAGTGTTAAGGGTTATGTAGAATGATTGGCGCAACTTTATAAGTAGGAAATGACTAAACCATCCCAAAGTAAGAGCCATTGTAAGTCTCATCAGCCTTTCTACTGACAAAAAAGCTCAGCAACTCATACCTAAAGAAAAGGTGACAGGGCATAACAGAAGTCAAAACTGATCATGACAAAATAGTTCAGGATAAGAACAGTGTACTAGCTTTGCACCTGCTTTTAAAGAAAAAAATATCTATGTTTAAAGTAATTGTTAACCAACTATCAACCAGTAAATACAACAACAACATCAGGACTGACAACAAAATTTTACCTGAAACAACTTATTGAAGGAGTACTAGGTGAGCAGGGTATGCAAAAGGATAATTTGGAAAATACAGGTAGAGGAGAATGATTACAGAAAGGACACCAACAAGATCATATCCTTAATTAAATTACCCTATCAGCATGAATCATTTAGAACTACCACCATGGGTATAAATTATGACGTCTCAATATCTAGATACAAGCAACAGCAAAACATCACCAGGCTCTTCCGACTTATCCAACAAAACAGGATAGCACATAGAGCAATCATCCACTGAATCCCAGCCCCAAACCCAGCCAATAAAACATAAAACCAACTATATCATGTAATAAGAAACAGTAATACAGCCAAAGAGACTATAACCTGAGTTGAGTAGCTGAAACAATAAGGTAAGACAATAAGATAATTTAAATGTAAACCTAAACCACTGTGAAAATGCCTCACCTACTGATCACAGTTGAGCAGTACATCCTTTTTGCTGTTGCACCAAAACTGACGGTGTGAGACCAGTGACCAGCAATAAGAACTAGTCTGTCCATTCAAGTCAAAGATCAGTCAACATGGTCTAAGCTGGGTGTGTTGGTCAAATATTATATGTTGATCTACTATTATTCCTAGTAGTTATTATTGTGTTATTGTTCAAGTATTTAAGGTAAATAACTTTTTCTTTAATATATAAGCACAGTTTTGATTCTTCTGAAAGCTATAGCTATTTTTTTATGAAAGAGAGCCGTGAATTTCTTTCAATACTGGCAACTGTTGGAGCACATTTATAGTTAACACTACAGCCATTAAATGAAATAATATTGAATCATCACCATGTTGTATTAACTTTGTTGAATGTGAGACTGCAATTTTTTAGGGAGATACTGAAGAGTAGGGATGAACATCAAGCCATGAGGAACCTCCACTTTTATAAGAAACAATATTCAGGCATTTGACTAAGCAAACATTAGCTGTCAATTCCGTGCATCAGACATAAACAACCCTAAATTACAAAGAATTGTGCAAAGGTCAAGGCCCAATCATTATCACTTGCACAGAACATGTGTGTATGGGGGGTGGAGGTGGTGGAGGGGTTACAGGAGGCCAAGCCTGACACAAAAGTAATGTGTGTGTGTGTGTGTGTGCGTGTGTGTGTGTGTGTGTGTGTGTGTGTGTGATGAGAGTCAGAGCAGGTACACAATGTCAGGGTCAATAACTACAGATGTAGAGAAGATAATTCTGTAGAATATATTGTGTGAGAGTGAGGTGTAATGATCAATATGAGGTGCACTGTGTGGGGGTCTCCAGGAACACAGCAACATAAATTTTGCTAACACTATGCCATTGAAACCTGATCAGGTGTGAGGTCTGCATGGTAGAGGATCTCATTCATTGTTGCCACCCTCAAACAGGTAAACTAAGTGTACCAGGAGTTGCACTGAGATACGCAATATAGACAAACCAGGCATTTGACTAAGCCTAGAAGGCCTAGGGTGTTCAAACGTCAGACATGTCAACATCCTCAGAATGTTTTCAGAAAAAACATGAACTAGAAGTAAAGGAGTAGTGCACAACCAAACTGTCATTTGTACATAAGAAACACAACCCTTTGCAAAGTTAGACAACACTTGTTACTAATGAAAGCATTCACAGTACAGATCTGTAAGCAGTAGTTGTATAAAACATAACATACCTTGACAGATCGTAAGAGAGTTCTCCAAGAATTATCACAAATGCAATAATTCTAAACATCAGCAACAATAGTTTTGTATGGCAACACAAGGGGAATCCAAACAGTCTTTCCTAGCATGATGGACGTACCATAGCCCCAGTTTCTGCTTATATGGTGTAGATTAATCCCTCTGGGCATGTTGAATATGTAAATCAGGTATCAGTTCATTATCATTCATGAATTGCTCAATCTGCTCAAGATGCTGGGCAGGTATACATGGTTTTAGGACTTGCACAAAGCTGTGCACAAATCTAAGCACTACAAGAACAAGAACTCAATAGGTAGGCTAGGTAATGCATTGCAAGTGTGACTCATTAGCAATTGTGTATGCACAGTTACTTGTTCATCACTCCTGCTAATGAGAAGTACATTTACTGAGAGAATAGTCCTACTGAGACAGTTTCATGTACATTTAGTGACTCAGGAAAGAGCCTTGAGACACCCTTTAGTAAAACTCTTTAAGGAGATAATGGCTGTAAGTCATATCATATATATGCAATGTGAACATACAGTAAACAGAAGGCTAAGTCATTGCAAGATGTAATACATTCATGGTATGAAGGGTCACAACTGATTAATGCACACAGAAGGAAATTACATAATTTTGTATTGCAGACATCTGCACGTTTACATGCTTGCTTATCATAACTTCTGCAAGGATCACATTCTGCAAGATTAGTATCACAACAGGACAAATGATAACTGTGTGATAATCTGCAAATCCTACTCTCTTAAATGTAAATGCCAAAAGTAAAAGTGACTACATGTGCACCACACTCTATAAATTACTACGTCAATTCTGAGATAAAGCTATTAATTATGTCAATGTTTCATGGTAATGACATTGATTCAGGATTCAAATCTAGAAAGAATGGCATGTCTATAAAAGTACAGATCCTAACTGTCAAGATTTTACTGGTATAAGGACACAAAGTTGAGAAATTACCACATTGATCCTTGATTATTATTATTATTATTATTATTTGCATCTCTTGTTTGATGCTTGGTATTGCACATTGAGTTCTGCAAGTTGTGACTATCACTGAATTTACATAAGAAGGATAGCACATTAAATGACAACAACATCATGGAGACTGTAATGTCATATGTGTTTGTGACTATGTTTGACTGAAGATTACCATTCCTAGAGTTGCCAAGGTATAATTTGAAATGTAATTGAGATATTCACATTAACCAGCACTTGATGGGTCACTGTGGAACAATTCTGAATACACTGATCAGCACACATGGCCATCTTTAACAGCCATGTTTAACACCTAAAGTGGACATGGAAAAATTGATAGCCGCATTTCATTTCAGTCCATTACTGTGTTTTCTGTCACACAAAATACAGTTGCCTAACTTATCCATCATTGTGCAAAGGCTGGTACCCATGAGATCCGATTCGGGTGCCAATTCTTTGACATTTTTCCTGATATCTTTGAGAAGACATGGCATGTGATAGGGAGGGTGGTGCACCATATAAAGCACAAAAGTAGAGTCAGGAGGAGTCCAAGATGTTTGTTGGACTCCTTGTTAAATGATACTACCAGCAGCTGCTGCAGGGAGACTATACTAGGCCTTAGTGCAAGGTTGAGGCTTAGAATATCTTGACCAAGATTGTCACCAGTGTAACTGGCATCTCTCACACTGATGAATGATGCTGTCACCACTAGAGTAACATGAAACTATGCTAAGAGGACCTCTTTAGATGAAGGAAGGAATATTTTAGGACTCACCTGAGTTGATATAGTTAATAGAGGGGTCATTACCAGTACATACAATATCATGACTTGCCAATTACTTTTTTGTATCTGTTCTGTAAAGCTTCTACAGAGATAGATGGGAAATAGTGAGCACATTAGGAAAGACTACAGCACCTCAGAGAGGCATGGGGTAAGTATGGCTCAAGTATGACTGATACCCGTTTTTATCAGAGCTTTGATTTGACAATCGATTTTTATCAAATCTGTGAACATCAGTCCATAATTGATCGCTACAGTTAAAAATGAAAAGGCATACTCAGTATGTACCAAACATACATATCAGCTTAAATATCTCTTAAACATCATGTTAGGCAATAAAACCATCAATGTAGATATATGTGGGTTCAAATCTAAGCTGCAGCAATGTGTCTTTATTAACTAAAAGTGTATTATTCTGCAATCCATAAGTTATAATAACATTGCAGTCATTCCATATGGACATTTTATTAGTTTGAATGCATAAAGCATAAATGCATTAGCCATACTAATCCCTGCATCAGGTGTGCAATACTGAAGAACTACTTTGTAGTACAGCACACATATATGACGTCACATTCATATGTGGATGTGAAAAATATTTATATAGTTTTGTGTTAATATGCATCGACTGTGATTTATTAAACTTATGTGTTATTTATAATACTTTTATATGTTGTATCTCGCCAAATCCTATCCCCCCCCCCCCTCCCACTCATTTAGTTATTTATTCTTTTTTATATTTGGACTATGATTCCTGCTGTAACACAAATGACTACCTGCATTGTGAGCTACACCAACCACAGAGGCTTGGATTGTCATCCTTCTGCAGGTGACTGCTGTGGCACCACCACAAACAGGGCAAACACCCAGCACTTCCGGTTCACAACCTGGCAACATTGTTACTATATTTCCTATACTACTTCCTCCAACTGGTCAGGTAGCTCTGCCTTGGGACAGCTGAGGTGGAGATTTTTCATCCATTAAGAGCTGACAGGGCTAATGGAGGAGATAATGAAGAGGGGTCTTGCTGCCTACATTGGCAGAATGGAAAAAATCCTGAATCAAACAGAAAAATCAGTGTACAATCCATCACTATTCAATATGTGTGCAACAAGAAACAGTGATGATAGTTTAGAGAGTGAGGACTAGAGTTTCACTGTACTCTTGCTGAACAAGGATGCACCTCCAAAGTCCCATACCTATCACGAATCATGGTGCCCCCAAAACTTTTTTGACCATCCCCAACCCTGTCTGTCTTGTTTGTCTTGTATGTCTACACCTGCTATCTAATCTATAAAAGCTTCTTACCTACCCCTCTTATTTCTATATACCTTGCCAAATATTCCAATCTCTTAAGAAAGGGCAGTTCCCCCCCAAAAAATAATACTATGCCCCATACATAACTTTCTATATCACGTACTTTTATTTATTTAACATTTGTTTACTGTGAAAGTCTGTATGGGACATAGCCCATTTTCAGTGGAAGTCCAGGAAGAAATGCTCCAGATGAGTATATTTGTATATATAGCACACTTAATCTGGTCACATTGCCACCTAAGATTATTAAGTTGCTATCATACACTCTCGTTGTGGTGATAATGTAAAGTCAGCAAATTATTTGTAGAAAGATAAAATGATAGCTTGTGAAGAAATGAATAACAATGGTACTATCCCACATACATTTCTTTATTATTTCACTAGTGTTCTACCTTCTGCCTGTCCTCCATTTCCACAACTTATTAAATTAATTGAATAATTTATGATAAAGCAACAAATGAAATTCTGAATCAATTGCTTTTGTGAAAACAATTTCTACATCAGTAGTAGTTTGAAGTTCATTGTGACCAAAATGTCTCTTCTTGAAGAATGAGGAGGACCACATATGTTTCATATCATTGTTTTTACTATCACATGGAGATGTGACTAATATATTAAACAGATACAAGTTGTTAAACATATTCTCTGCTGATTAATGACAGGTTATATATTCAAGTAGGCAGACTGATAGACGAGGGACTGGTATGATAAAACAAAACTTAACACATAATCATCTGGTTGGATTATGGCAGCTAAAATGAATACATAGTTTGTCCCATATTGGGAAGAACTCTCATCAGAGCAAATTTGGTTTTAAAGGGTAATATTTTATTAATTTCATCCCAGTTGTGAAACTAAAGTAAAAGCATGGTTATGTGTCTGAATAATTAAAACTGGATTTTTGAAAAATAGGAATGACATGTTTTTCAAAGCTCTCTATAGGATGCTGTTACAGGTTTTGTTTACATATACCTTTGTGACCAATGTCAGAGTACACAAAGCTTAAAAATATACAAATCACACAACTGATATTTATGTGCTGGAAAACCAAGTCCTAAAAGAATCAGCAAATAGGACTTTATCCCTCTGTAGCATCCTTATTTATATAATAATCCCAGAATTTACTGATAGAAATACTATAAGCAATTTTTATATATTTTACAACTGTTGGAATTACTATGGGAATAATATGTATACTCACAGTCCTATTCATTTTTTTTTAAATATTACTTGAAACAAATAACCACTTCAACTAAACTAAGTGCAATGAGCAGGATTTTCTAAAGAATAAGGCTGATGAAAAGGCATTCTAGTATCTCCAAAAGGTGCAAATTACATCCACAAAATTTTGGGTACAGTTTTTAATTTGTGATGATTTGCATAATAACTGTATTGTAGGAATGATATAGCATATGACAAGATTCATCTTGCAAATTCCCTTTACTGTGTTTTGTCATGCTGTTTAATTCAGGGCTAAAAATTCCTCTGTATGAGTATGGAGGTACACTCAGAAATCTTTATTCAAGTAAATTATAGCAACACCTTTCATAGGTACCCAACTACATAGATGTTGTATGTTGACTTTTTTAATCTCTCTTATGGAGACTATCTACTATGATTTCATGAGCTTTAGTGTTTCCTCTCAGTGAACTGGACTGGAATGGAGAGGCAAACACAGTTTATACTGTCCAAACTACAACCAGATGATCAACAATAAACGCACATTGCATCATTCCTTTTCAAACATCGACTAGAAATTTGGTGAGCTGATTTCTTAAAGATTATTTGTATCTGAGTATTAGCTGTTATACTTATAAAGCAAATTAAGTCTTTAGCTATGTTTGCCCTTGATGAAACAAAATATATTGCCAGTAATTATGTTATAGTTCTGTATCACATCATAAAACTTTAATGGCTATAAACTGTATACTTAAATGCAGAAAGAAGGATTGTTCATTTTTCTTATGAAGAAACATTAAAAAATAGAGAGTATTGAAACTTACCAACAGCTTAATTATATGTACAAAACTAATCACAAATATTTAAACATATGTATGTTTTATCAATTTTTTTCACTTAAATACAAGCAGAATATTATGTTTTAAAATAAGTGAGGTTCCCCACTAGTAAATTCAATGATATGGTTGAAGACTATATTAATTTACCTGGAATATATATCTCTCATTCGGATTGCAGTAAAGCAATAGCTCGATGCATTAAAGTTCACATTATGTCAACCATAGTTAAACAGATTATTGAAAACCTCATTATTTTGCTATGCTATAAAATTATATGTTTTGACACTGAGCTAGGGCTTGCTACCATATTGCCATAATATTTAAAGTTGGCTTCACTGGTTTCTGTACACTTATTATTAAGTAATAAGTCTGAAAGCTAATTAAAACCTAATTTTAGCCATATGGATTTAAATAAAGTGTCATAATTACTTGTAGAAGAAATTACTGATTAGCTTCATACTTCTAAAACCACTGCTTGCCTGATGCATTTTCTTATACAATTCACAGAACCTATGCATCAAAGCAAAATGTTTTATTAGATACAGTGGAAAAGGGAGAGTGAGCAAATGTGCTGGAGAGCCTTGTCCACATCTCTTCATTTTATACCATAAATAGCATACTGCACACTGCTTTAAAATAAATAGACATAATATGAAAACATTGGGTAAGAATAAATGCATGTTATATGACAATGATTTAATAGTTAGAGAACTTTAGCCAGTTTATAGCGAAATTAAAGATAAGTTAGTATAATACAAATAGGAACTGCAAATATGGTTTTGAAGGATGGGAGGGAGGGTATTAACTTGATCGATATAAATAAGGAGTACAAACAACACCAAGCAGATCTGATATGTTTGTGTACAGACAGGAGTTTTTGGTCATTGGATCATAATGACCAACCAGGAACATAGTTGTGTAGAATGTTATTTAATGCTGGATAAGCAGATAGATTCTGGATAATTTTATAGGTGTCAAGAAGCTGTGTATATGTTAGTTGATTGGGTAGTTCTAACCAATTTAGGCTTTTTAGTGCTATACATTGGTAGGTCCTAAAATGATTATTTGCTGCAAATTTAGTAGCTTTGTTCTGGCATTGTTCACATTTTCATTTTTTGTGATGCCTGAAGGTAAGGATGAGAGCACCATAAAGAAGTGTGGAGAGGAGATAAGCAGTGACAAACTTAGCTTTAGTTGTGTCATTGAGAAAATGTTTGGCTCTATAAAGCAATCCTAGTTTTAAGGATTTTTTATTATGCAATTTTGTAAATATAGGTAGAATTTAAGATTATCATCCCTTATCATCACTAATAATTTGCTAAGAGAGGTGACTTCAATGTTTATATTATCAAGATAGAGGACTTTAACTTTTGTTTTTTCATGAGAGAGGGATTTGGAGAAAATGTAGCAGTTTTTTTTTTTAGCTGTGAGTTAAAAAGCCATGTTTTAGTTGCTGTTAAAACTTCCTGGGTATTTTTAGAGGTGTGTCACATTATGCAAATTAATGTAGAGTCATTTGCATCCTCTGTTAGGAAGGCCTGTTGAGTGGATGTGTGAAGGGTATTGGTGAGAATGTTTAGGACAAGGGGACCAAGGTTATCCACTCTGCAGTATTTTAACTTTGCCATATTGGTGTAACCATACTATTTTATTTGCTGTACTGCTTCCCACTGATATAGCAAAGAATGTCTTTGTAAATTATGTTCATAGGTTCATAGGTTGGTACTAGCTATCTAGCTAGGGGCCTATACTCTAAAAGCCATAACAATTCCCTGGCTATTTCTTCCCACATTATTTACTTTCCTGGACCCCTGTGGCAGAAAAGTATAACTAGACAACAAAAAAATACTAGAATTTGTTTGGCAACTACAAGCATGTAAACATTATACGTTTTTTGGTCCTTCAGGTCATTATCTAAAAGTAAAAAAAAAAATCTGTTGTGAAAAGAAAAAACATACTTATGAAATAATATACATACTGTGAATTTAATAAATAAATCATTATGTGACAATGAAATGAAAGCTATGACTGAAGATAATTTATCAATAGTTAATACATAAAGTGGTGAAGTTGGTTAAACTGAACAGTGCTGCATGTAGCAGTCAAACATTGACATAGGAATTTAATATTTCAAGTGTTTTATTGTCATACATAATCTGAATAGATGTCATAATTAAATTTCTAATGGTTTCATTATAGATATGACCACAGCAGAGATTATGAAACAATAAACAGTCTGAAAATAGTTTCCTATTTTGGACCCAGTCTTATTCATTCTGAATGCATTACAGAAGCTAATTTATTATAAGTGGATTGCTGAGCATCATTTTGCAACCATATAATGCAGTAAAGAAATAGAAATTCAGAAATAGTTCACTTCCTTATAAAAGAAGTACAGTAAAAACTGTAACAGGCTCAATCTCATAAGAGCAGAATATATGCTTTATAAAACATTTGAAATAGCATTACTTGTCAGATGTTCTGCTACATACTTTGCTTCCCTGAATCAATTCTTTCTGTATAAATATGCATTCTTATGGGAAATATTTTTATGATGTTTTTGATTTCCCTATTTAATCCCGAGTAAATGTGTTGTTAACATTTCTTTGAAAGTAGCACTTCTAGATGTTAATCTGGATTTTGACTAATTTTTTTATGACATCTTGAATAGTAAAATAATCACAGCATTTAATAATTCTGAAATAGAAGCAGACTAATAAATGAAAAACTGTAGCTCGAACTATATCATCTTTCTGATGAACAGTTTAGTTAAGGTAATTACTTGGGATCAATAAAAAAAATCTGATGATTTCTTATTGTATACAACAAACAGATACTGGTAGCTCACATATATGCACTGTTTTGTTTCCATTATGAAGTGTATTTCATTTATTGGACAAGCATATTTACCACTTATATTTTCCTTAGTGAATGTGCACAATATGAATCTTTTTGCACAACTAACACGTATCTCAGAAGTCAAGTAACATTGAACATTTGAGTCAATTTTGTAAATGTAAATACATTGTTCTGTTTATATTTGTTAGTCAAACCATAACATGACAGTGCTACAGTTTGTCTTCCAGACAAGGGGGATTGCTATATTTTCTTTCCTTCCTTGACAAAGTTTATGGTTCAAGTACTGAATGCATTCTACTAGAAAAGAAACAATTGTAAACAATGATGTAAGTCTAAGCTAACAAAATTATAATGCAGAGAAAGTGCACCTAGTTAATACCCAGCAAGCTGCATATATAATCTCAGAAATTCAAAGTCATAACCAGAAATGTTATTTGTGAATCAGAAAGTCAATAAAATAGCACCTATTGACTATGGTTAAACTGCAAGTCAATGTATACGTCCCCAAAGAAACCATCTTTCCATTATTAAAAATGTGGTACATAAGTTCTGTAGGACAAGATAATACCACTGGTGAGATTTCTGAACAAAGCCAGAGACAGCATAACAAAGCCACTTACTATTACAATTTAAATGTGGCAGAACAAATGGAGCTTGAAAGGTTACTACCCATAAAGTTGGTCCTAAGATAGGCAATGCCAGTTCTACACAACTAAGCATAATATATGCCTCTGTCCAAATGCTAAACAAAAAAAGAAAAAATACAATACCTGTAATCCCTGGGAAACAGAAAAGTTAGTATTGTTTTTTGAAAGATTATGCCAGGGGTTCAGTAAACTCTGTGTAGGTTTAGCACAAAGCCTACATGGAGCTTATGTGTTTCCATGATGAGCAGCAGTGCTAATCACATATGCATACCATGCATCGTGCTTAAACAGATACAAGTGACATTTCTTGGCCGGCAACAGTCTTGCCAGCCAGGAAACTGTGCAGAGCAGCACAAACGCAGAAGGAACATGCATACAAGTTTGACTATGGATGAACTTGAGAGATTGCGCAAACAGCCACAGTGATTACAATGTATGAAAATACTGCAACAACTGCAGTATTAACACATTATAAAAAAGTGTACTCAGTGCAGTGTATACTACAGCAAGTTTTTGCAGACTGAATTAATAATAATAGATGTAGGGGTGATCAACAAGAAAAAATAGAATGCAACATAAAATACACTAGGCAAGGAAAGTGTGCTGATTAAAATGGCCACATGCATGAATGATATGAATAAAGAAAGTGGAAGTGAGCACATACAATATGGCAATGTATCCAACATAGGAGATGTCAAGTTATATACACTTGTAAGACAAGTCAGTGGCATAATATGAAGCACATATTTAGATAGCACAGTACATTCTGCTGCATGCCACTTCTGTGCGAGTATATGTATATCACCACCTATGATAGTACATATATCTATATATATATATATATATATATATATATATATATATATATATATATGTGTGTGTGTGTGTGTGTGTGTGTGTGTGTGTGTGTGACTGTCACACCAAGGTTACATATCAATGGAAATGAACAGCTGTGATATAAAAATCACTGACATGCTCACTGGAGTGGACATTTAGCAAGGATGGTGTATGGGATAGGGAGTATGTGCATGTTGTGAAGATCTTCAAAATGATTTGCTTGACTATGATTGGAATGTCAGAATACCTCACAACCAATCATGGAGACATAGCAACAAACTCATGGACAACCACTGTCAGAAGCAGGCACAATCAGAAACAATTTAAATAATTAAACAACATTAGTCTGTGACATTGCCAGACTATGTCAGTTTAAGTTATTATACATGTTCCGCAGAAACAGATGTGTACAACTATAATGCTTGCCAGTATTCTATAAGGGGAATTCACTGCCCGTTTTCCAAAGATAAACTGTCTTTGGAGTAGTTAAGTGGGACAATATTAAAAATGATGTTGCATCCAGGCGCAATTCTGGCCATTTGATAAGTTGGCATGACATATAAGCCACAAGCCACACGTCCAGCAATCAAACCTATGCTATCAGTGTTGTCAGTGATCTCTCTATTTACTGGGTGCAACACAGAAAGATGTATCACACATGCATCATGTACACCTTAAAAGGAAATCTGCACTGTTAATTCCTAGTAGGTATGCATACCAAAGAATAGTTCAGTATGGGTGACAAGATGCATGCAAGCTCACTGTGCCAATATAATGCACTTGGCTAAAGCATCCCTGGCTGACATAGGTATCAGCCATAAGGATAACAATACTTACAAGCAATGCACTATTATGAATGGATTCCCTGCACAGAGTTGTGTATTGCAAGCATCTGCTAAATTTAATAGGAATGGATAAATTGTCTAAAGCATCTGTAACTAATATTTGAATTAAAAACTGGTGTGTTATAATGAGTGGTGCAGCAGTATGTGAGACTGATAGCAATGCATCAACTTCGCCCATGTGCACAGACACTACACCAGTGCAAAGTCTAGCATCAACAAGCAAGGAAGCTGTCACTTTGATAATTTGTTCACATACCAAACAATGCATGCAGCTCACTCTATAAGCGCATGTCACATCTTAAGTCATGTGCCACACGATCAATGTCTCTCTGATAATGCAAGTGAAAATGTTATACTCACATGAAATCCTCACATGCATGCATATGTGCTCATGCAAACTATCAAGTGGTAATACTGATGTGAGGTACTGTTATGTCATTGATGCTGTACAGTCATGCTATAGCTGTACCTAGGATACAATTGACATTCATATGTTCGTAGGTTCATAGAAGAGTACTAGGTTAATGTTCCAGGATAACATACAAGACTAACCATATTTAACATGAGTTTCAAAATTTTCACACAGTTATATGCCTATGCTATGCTATCTAAGACCAACTGCCCCCATCCATGAGGGACATGGGTGAAACATCAGGATTATAATTACCATTAACTATCCATTGATGTAGGTTACACTTGAATATGGTCAGGAAAGGCCTTTACTTTAAGTAAATGGGAAGCTTGTTCCAGAGAAGGGATAGTGTCTGTGGCACATTTTTCTCTCTCCAACATGATTTTTTTTATGTCAGAGGCTAGGTTATTATCCTTTGACCGAGTGACCCTTGTGCAGTTTGTTTTACCAATGTGTGACATTTCCATCAGGGATGGATTGGAGACTTCCCTGTAGGACAGTGATATTGGTTTCATTCCTTCCAAGTAAGACTTGTCTAGTAAACCATGTATCTTCCTTGTGCAATATTTCTGGTGTTGGTCCAGCTGTTGCACATGCATTGTTCTCAATTATTGTGATGAGGGCAGAGTACAATAGAATTATATTGTCGTTTCGTCTGGATACTATGCCTGTACTTATGAGTTGTGCCACATACAAAGGAATGATCACTGCTTTGAACATTCAAACTTACAATTACTATTTACCTAAGTACCCAGATTATGCACCATTGGGTGTACCCATTAGGGGTGTGGTGTCTATATTGTAATTACTTTGAGTATTAGCTTTATAAAAGAAACTATTTATGCTTTTTTGGTCATTTTCTGTGTCTCCATGGCTCTGAAGTATATCAGTACCATTAATGGATGCAAAAATTGTCCACAATTTGCAGTTAACAACAAAGTTGGTTGCACAAATTCTGTCTAAGTTTGTCTTGACTTCTGCTAATTAAAAACTTGAAAGGGCCTAGTACAGAATACTGTGATAATGCAGAGTCCTCTGGTCTCTTGCTTGAGGTAAATTGAAGCACTTTGAGTATGTGTACTTTTGGTGATCTATTGGGCTATCCACTTCGTGTTGTAGTGGTTTATGTGCAGTTCAGACAGTTTCTCTGTAATGGCCGAGTGTGGAATTGTGTCCAATGCCTTGGCCAGGTCACGTTATGTGGGATGCACATTCTTTCCCTCATCCATGACCTTGGTGACCTTCTTGAAGAACTCAACCAGATTTAACAGACATGATCTAGTCTTACCAAATCAAAAATGGGTTGATTGGACAGTCAAAAGTTTAACTATGCTCATGTTGATAATGTCCATGATGATTTTTTCCATTGCCTTACACATGAGACTAGTCAGGTTTATGGGTCTATAATTCCCTGTGCCGGGTGATGGTCCCCCCCTTGCTCACACAGATGACTGTTGCTGTATATCATTCTGTCAAAAAATAGCTTGTATGGAGGTTGTGGTTAAGTACAGATCCAACTGCGTCTGCTAGGTCAGGTTTAATTTATTGATGAGGCTACCTGGGATGTTGTCAGAGCTCAATGATGCTGTGTATTTAGCCTTAGAGTACAAACAGATGAGCTGCTTTCTTGAGAAAATATGCTGAATAATGTTCAAATGTATCCTTTGGGTAATGAGCATTGAGGACAGTGGGATGAAGTTGGGTCCAAATCTGCCAGCTAGCAGGTTATCTATTGCCACCTACAACCATCTGTGTGCATAATTATGTATTCTCCATAAGATTTTGTACTTACTTAAAAAAATATTTGTAGAAACACCTTCAAATACAACCTTAGGTATTCATCACATGACAGTTGAACTATTAACACTGTCATACAACTCTACATATTTCACATCATTAATCCACTTGCACATCATATGCCTGTATGTTTATTATTGGAAAGGTGTGTGTTTGGGCTCTGATACCATACATAAGTACATTACATATGCGGTGGATGTGGCTCATGCAGAACAATTAATGACACAAATTCTGACACTAACACAATGCTGCTGGGCAACACTTGAATAATCCTTGTGAATAGCAACACAATTGGGCAAGCAGTGTATTTACCACAGTTGCAACTGAATCTAAACTGGTTATATGTTTGTGTATATACCAGCATTACAATATATGGATGAAACCAGGCATATGTGTCCATGTCATTAGCATGATGTAATATTGCTGTATGTCACAGAGCATTTAATGATGGTAGGTATACACATGCACTGTGATGCGTACATGTGCCATACTGCAAGTGTCACTGTGATGGTTGAATGAGAAATAGAATGTTAATATACTCCATTACAAGAACACTTGCCTTACTAAGGCAACAATATATATATAGCATCTTCCTGTGTCAACAGTCCCCAGGAGGCATATTACTACAGTTGTTATGGAAGGAATATGTAAACAAATGGCAGCAGTGGCCATAAATACATTATGTAAAATCTTAAATTAGAATACACTGTTGTAAAGGCTACAGTACATCCACACCTAAACACAGCACATGTGGATGACTGCAACATTAACATGTGCAATCTTCACAGGGTCATAGGACATTACTAGGCTAATGGCCAGCATCACATGAAATCATAGCCATTATTATAACCTTTGAACCAAAATCAATATATCTACATGATGAAAGATATTAAAGGGTACATCCATATGTGTGTAGGTGTTTCATTGTATTACATACTGCCTCTGCTCATATGTGACATATGCACTGCCCCATGATAGAGCTAGCAGTCACATATCCAGTTGTCTGCATATGGCTTGCAGAGGGTAATGGGAGGGCTCTGATTCACAATGCATATACACATCTTTGAGATGATGACATCCTCCAGGGTTCTGCAGAAAGGATGTTATGTTAGCAAAAGATAAAAAGGGATGTTGGATTCATGAGGCTATGTTAAAGGTTCTCCTGAGAGGGAGTCAAATGAAAAGAGATTAAAAATATCATATACTGACTGTAATATACCAATAACCATACACACATCTGCCTGAGGTCAGATTTGAACAACTGGCCTGTGTATGTATACAAATTGGATTCCATAAAATGCAACAGTAGCACCACCACAGATGTCTGACTATACATTCTCGAAGTGCCTTTTATAGAGGATGACAGCATCATTGTATGTTGAGAAGAAGATTTTGAGAGGAGTGTGTGATGTAGATGTAGAGTTCTCTGTAAAATTGTCTCTGCAGTTATACTTAAATTAACCTACACACATTGTCTGCTGTGAGATTAGAACCACAAACTATCTAGTTACCCAAGCTAGAGAACACAGTAGTTAATGCTCATGCCAACAGAGATGCCTGAATGTCCTACTGTTAAGAGTGCACTTTAGAGGGGATAGCATCATTATTGCATGTTGAGAAGAAGAAGAAGAAGAAGAAGAAGAAGATGGCAGGAGTGACTGACAACTGTGGTCTCACATGCTGTTTAGAAATTGCCTCTAGAGTGATAGTTGAATAAACACGCAGACTTTAACAAGTTGACTGCAGTCAGATTAGAATCCCTACTTAGCTATCTACATTAGATAAAGGACACAGTACTTGCTAGTACCACAGCACGAGTCTGCCTTTTATATTGTTAGAGAACACTTTATAGCAGATGACATCATCAGTGTCTGGTGAGAAGAGGATGTTGGGAGGGTTGTATGAAATTGTTGTGTAGTCATGTACCACTGTAAAACTTTGTTCTCAATGAGATTTGTGTGAGGACGTTAAGGCATAGACTCATACTGTTCTGTGGATACAAACAGTTACACATACAGGCATGCGTACAAGTTGACTATTGTACAATTCGTACCCTTATCTAACTTGTTAGTATAGCTGCAGAACACAATATGTAACATCTGTTGCTTCACAGGAGTTTGATATTTTTATTTTCATAGTGGTCTTTAATAAAGAATGGAAACATCATAATGTTACAGGTAACATATCCTCTTATGAGACTTGTGTGCGAAGGCTGGACTTCAGATTTGCTTTTATGATTGCAATATGCAAATGTACTTTAAAAGTCATGTTGCTAACCTAGGTGAAATAAGCTGTCATAAATGCATGTTGCAGAACTAAGACATGCATATACTTGGTTCTCAGTATGTTGTTTACATAAAACACACACACACACACACACACACACACACACACACACACACACACACACACACACACACACACACACACACACTTTGGAAACAACTGGAATGCAATTGTTGATGTATATGTGTTCATATTTTGATGAACCGATGTCCACGTTACTAGATTTTTCTGATAATATCAATGTGTTTTCGTCAGTGAAGACCAAAGGCTAGTGTCAGTATAAACCCATAACAAATGTATCAGTGTAGTTGTGGTGTTTATTTCTGTAGTGTTATTTGACATTAAACCCATTACTGATATATCCATTGCAAGTGTATTGCTGCAAGGCACACATGAGTGTAAGAATGCCTTCAGTAAGTAACAAGTCTCTTCCCTTCTGTTGTGTTTATGAATGCATTTTGATGATACGGAGGATAGCAGGGCAATAATCATAGTAATACATGCCAAAAACCCATTTACATAGTGCATCTCTGAGAAACTAATTTGTGTGAATGATGGCAAAATGTTAGCACGAGAGATTCTCATTTCATGACTACAACCTTGAACTTGAGAATTATTTAGTAATATATGTTACGTGAGAAATAGCTGACGGATACTATACTGTTCATACTGTGGATTATATTGGAAATGTTTTGCCATGAGTTTTAAAACATGAAGAGCTGTTGCTATTGTCTTCCCCATCTGATTGGAGTTAGGCAACAAGCAAATGTTGTTCTCTACTTAAATTGAAAAAAATAGTAATATTTCTATTGATTCGACTTCCCTCTGGCAAAAAGGCTAAGTGGAAATGAGACAGTACTAGCTGTAAGAAAATACACCTGCTGCCTCGCTTTCCCTGTGGCACCAGGTGTCAGAGCAATATGCTCTTTGTCAGAACACAGGTAAAACATGGTTCAAATCCAGATAATTCCTTTTTTTTAGATAGCGTTAAGTTGGCATTACTTAAGCAAATGTGATTATTACTGTAAATATAACAAACAATGCTCACAGTAAAATGTGTCTTACACACTTTTTATCATTAATGCCTTCCTCAATACAGTGGTACAACTATTAGCTGCTTTTTAGGCCTTACTGCAAATCACAATTTAATTGTGTGTATAGCTTTCTAGAAATGACAAGGAGAGGTACATGTTTTGAAAAGATTACTTCTGACTGAGCTGGTATGATAACTATCTGTGTGCGGCCATATATCCTGCAGTATGCTTTGTCACAGTAAGGACAGTTTGCATATCATTAGATGAAGATTTCATCCATCACCTGAACATGTCAAAAACAGAATCCTACAGGTGATTTTAAAATATTCCACAGTACATGAGCAATGATAAACTACTGAATTAAGGTAACATGTTACAGTAGTGGCAAAAAAAAAATAAGGCCACTTCTATTTTTTAACCAATATTGCCTGTTTCTTGTATTTTTCCATTACAACAACAGTTACTATAGCTGTATTTAGCCTGACAAGCAAATGTTTATTAAAAAACACAGCAAAACAAAATTCTGTATATCTAACAGTCAATATTTGGTAAGATTTCCCTTATTCTTCAACACAGCCTTGATATGAGATGGCATGCTGTGAACCAGTGATTTGCAGTATTCAGATGTGATCTCAGTCACCCGAAAGTGTTTGATGACATATTTTAAATCCTTTTCTTTTTTTTTTTTAAACAAGTTTATTGTTTTTAACATACAAAATAAATATCATAACAATTTTATACAAGTAATTAAAAATGGAAATGGTTATAACATTCAATAAAATAACCAAAGTATTTACAAAGACATCCACTACAATCAATTAAATTAATTAAACTAAAATACCATGCTATTGAAGTTAAGATTTTTTTAACATATTTTGTAAAGTATCCCATATAATGTAGTAAGATGTTTTTCTAGTAGTTCTTGATTTTATTGTCATCAATTCCATATGGCACACTATAGTCATAACATTTTTAAATTCATTAAACGAAGGAGGTGTATCTGAAATCCAATTTCTGGTTATTATTCTTCTTGCCACTGCTAGAATAGACCATAACAAGGGAAGCTTAACCTTTTTAACACTTTGAGGTACAGGAGTGTTGAATAATATAAAAGATTTAGAAATAATGAAATTATCTGTAAAAAGAGCCTGCAAAAAATCATTGATTGACTTCCAATATTCTTTCAATTTTATACAGTCATAAAACATATGTGCCCAATCAGCATTCATTTCTACATTACATCTTTTACATAGATTGTCTTTATTATTTATTTTATTCATCATCAAAGGTGTATAAAAGGATCTATGTAAAAATTTCCAAGTAAAAAGTCTCCAGATAATGGAAGAAGTAGTTTTATAGGCAGATTCCAATATATATTGTTTATCTTGTTGATTTGGTAATTCACCATTAATTAAAGTGAAATAGTTCCAATAGGTATCTACATTGTAATAAGTTTCTTCTCTAATAATTTTATGTATGTATGAAAGCATACCTTTATCAGAAACTTTATGTTGTAAATTTAATATCAAGTAATCATTCAGTGTTGGAATAGATTCCTTAACTTTTATTAATGAGATGTTGTCTAAAGGTCTGAACTTCTAGCCAACAAGTTTCTCTCAGATCAAATTCTTGTTTTAAGAAGTCTAAATTTTTAACTTTATTATCAGATAGCAATTGATACCAGTACTTTAGATCATTTTCTGTGACTAAATGAGTTATTTCAGAAGTGGATGACAAAAGCATACCTCTTGTATACATTATAGGAAATATAATAAAATTCCATTCCTTATACTTAGGATGCATGAATATAAAATTACGATAACTAATAATAATGTTTAATGGATAACTAACTATATATTTTGGTGTAATAGGTGATGTACAAAATTCTTTTAGTAACCATAGCATGGAGTTATTTACAATCATATTTTTATGTGTTAAAGAGATTTTCATAAAGTGAATACTAATTAGTTCCCAGTAATCTTTCCATTTTGCAATATATGACTGATCTATTAACAAAGTAATAACTTTTATAATAGAAGAGATAGTATATAAGTTAAAGTCTGGAAAAGAAATGCCCCCTTGAGACCAGCTATTAGTATGTTTCTTTAATGCAATCCTAGGTCTATTAGGTGCCCATAGGAAATTTAGCATTAGTGTATTCAATTTCTTGATAATTATTTTTGTAGGTGGGAGTATTATTGATTGTATTAAGTATAATATCTTGGAGAATATTATCATTTTAATAATTGTAAGTCTCTCTTCCATAGTAAAAAAACATATTATTCCAGGTATTGAAAAGATTTTGTATATTAAGAAGACAGGTATTATAATTATTATGTATAATAGATTTGATATCTTTAGTTAATATTATACCTAGATAAGTTATCTGACCTGAATTGGGAATATATTTACTAAAATCACTAATGAGAACATTTTTCGTGTATATATAGGTAGTATTTTAGTTTTTTCTTCATTGAATATTAAACCAGAAATATTTTTAAAATTCATCATTTTATCAAATAGGGACTGCATAGAAGAATTAGATCCTGCTGATGTAATTAAAACATCATCTGCAAAAAGTTTAATTTTAGATGTTGTATTTTCATCTATTTCAAATCACTCTATATCAGTACTGTTTCTGATCAGATTAGCCCAAGGCTCCATTATTAAAGTAAATAATAATGGAGAGTGGACACCCTTGTTTTGTACCTTTAAAATGGGTATTTTTGTGAGACATATGTTCCTATCTTAATGTAAGCCAATGCTCCTTTATATAAATGTTCAATCAGATTTACAAATGCATCTGAAAAGTTTGTGCACTTCAGTAAGATAAACAAGTAGTCCCAACTTACTGAATCAAATGCTGAACTTATGTCAAGACTAATAAGTGTTAAATCTTTCTTTCTCCTATTTGCAAAATCAATTAATGTTAGAGTTCTCCTTATATTATCAAAAGTGTTTCTATTTACAATGAAGCCTGTCTGATCTATATCTATAATGCCTGGGATGATTGTCTTCAATCTATCAGCAAAAATACTCATAAACATTTTATAATCAACATTAAGTAATGAAATGGGTCGATATGAAGTGCATCTAGTTGGATCTTTATTGGGTTTTAAAATTGGCGAAATAAATGTGTATTGCCAAGATGGGGGAGTTATTAGCTCATTTTGGGCCAAAATAAAAACCTTATCTATTAATGAGTATGTACTTTTAGAAAGAATTTTATATATCTCTGGTATAATACCATCATTACCTGGTGCTTTGTTTGATTTAAGCTTGTTTATTTGTGTAACAACCTCTGTATATGAAATACTTTTATCCAATAATTTAGTCTGTTGTTTATTAAGTTTTTTATTCATGTTTGTAGTTATAAATGCCTTTATTTTATCTTTAGATTCCATGTTAATGTTATTATGATTAATTTTGTGAAAGTGATTTCTAAATTCATCTAATATTTCTGGTAGACTAGAAACATTCTTCTTTTTCCTTAGAGAGAAATTTTCTTTGATATGATTTTGCTTATTCAACCTTTTCGTTTTATTTTTAAGTCTATGTAAGTATTTTGGACTTATTGAGTAAGACAAAAACTTGTATTTCTCTAAAGTTATTTTAACTTTATGAGTTAAAATTTCTTTGTATTTCTCATTTAGTTTGTTTATTTCTTCAATGACTTTTTTGTCCATAATATTTTCTTTATTATTATGCTTATAAGAGTCTAGTTTACTTTGAATATCTAATAATTCCTTATCCCAAGATTTCCTTTTATTATTATACCATCTGATACTTTGTCCATATAGATATGATTTTAAAGCATCCCAAACATAAACAATGGAGACTTCAGGAGCATTATTTATTTCTAAAAAATGTTGCAATTCTGAAAGTATATAATCTTTATAGTCTTTTAGTTGAGTTAAGTATGCTGGTATCTTTTTGATCTAAACATTATAAGTACTTTTTATCATGAACTCAAAGACAATTGAATTATGATCTGATATAGGACACAAAATGATTATAGAGTTAATTAATTCTGTTACCATCTGGTTAGAAATAAAGACTCTATCTATTTTTGAATAAGTTTTATATCTGTTAGAAAAAAAGCTGTATGGTAATGATTTTGAGTCTATCTGATTATTAATATCATTTAAATGATAAGAATTAACAAAATCCTTTAAATGTTTTGCATTAGATGTAATTTTCCTTTTCCCTATAGTAGTAATATCTTTTTCATGTAGGATACAATTAAAGTCACCTGCTAAAATAATATCTCCTATAGAGAATGATATGATCTTATTAAGATGGTATTTCACTGTATTAATACCAATTCCTGGTATCCAATATACATTGATTAATGTATATGTCTTTCCATTAATTTGTATTGTAACCATACAAAACATTCCTTTATCATCTTCATAAGACTTAATAGTTTTAGGAATGGGCATACTTTTATTCCATAAAATAGCCACTCCTCTTTTTCTGAGTGTGCTCTGAACTAACTAATACTGTATATTTATTTGTGGCTAATTTATCAATATCTTTTTCAAGAGATGTGTTTCTTGAAGGAATACTAAGTTGGCCTTATGTAAATTAATGTATCTCATTAAGCTTGCCCTTTTACATGGATTATTCAGTCCATTAATGTTTAAAGAAATTCCTTTTAGAGAAGTCATTTGGCATTTTTAAAACATATAAAACTTATAATCAGAATAACAATTAACAAAATAAGTAATGTTATACCTCCTCCTTTAGGTGTACCTTTAAATATAGCTGTATTTATTGAAACTCTTATGGGATTTTGTATAAGCTTCAATTTTGTTTGTAGTGACAATGAGCTTACAAAATGTATTGTGGATGTCAGAACTATATACAAACAACAGTAAACAGAAGACAATAATATAAGGATTAAACCTTGCACCCAGCCTGGAGTTAAAAACTCCAACTTTGAGTAGCACATACCACTCAAGTTAACCCCCTACCCTAAGCAGCAGTACCTCAGCTGCCACCTTGTCAATTTAATACTAATTATTATTAACTAAAGTTAACATCTTTCAATTAGATTATCTAGTAAGACAAAGCTAAACATTTGATAAATCAGCATCATATAAACAAATAGAAACTTTTAAAAACAATTCATACTGCTATGTACATCTTATTTAATATAATACATTTATAATCAAATAGCATTCAAATAAACTTGATATTAGGAACCAAGAAGAGAGAGAGAAATAAAAGAAGTGAGAGGGAGAGAGAGAAAAAAAAAAAAAAGGGGCATATCTACATATTAATTTATTCAAAGTTTGTAAAAATAAGTTCTGATGTTCATTTAAAGTCAATAACTTAGGCTATTATGGTTCAGACATTACATATATTAGGATATACCTATTTTCTGTCATAGAAATGCAGTTAACAGCTTCTAAAAGACTTTAAATTACTTGCATCAAAGCTTTTTTTCTCATACTTATTATTGCCAGTAAAATAAAATATTTATGTTCATAAAAATGGTTACAAATCATACTGCATAGCTATGTAAATTCCCAGATATACTTGCATTATTGTGAAGAAAGCCATCTGTATTTTATATATCTGAACTGCTGCTTTAAAATATGTCACATGACAACTTCTTCTAAAATAAAATCATAATGATATTTATGCTTGTCAGTTAGATAAGTCAAATGAATTGTAGCATTGTATATGTTCAAATCATAAGTATTTCCATACATTAATATGTTGCAGTCAAGTAAACTTTCAAAAACATATATATACATGTTTTACTTTCTATGCCTTCTAAAATATCACATTTGCTTACTATGGGATACTGAATCATTTAAAATCATTATAACGTTCATATTTCATAAATTATAACATGAATAAGTAAGTAATCATAAAAAATAGCTCACATTTAAATGTTATAGAGTTCATTTTCCATCGCAGAGTCGCATTTGCAGCAGTTCTACTTCCTGGTAGAGTGTTCTTCTTGAATCTGCGATGTGTCAGTGTGAATTCAGAGGTCAAAGTTCAAATTGACTGCATTCAGCTTCTCTGCGTGAATTCTGAGTGTTGAAGCTTTTAAAACAACTCGAGGACACTATCCACGAGGTAACCCACATCCCAAATTGTCTCCCTTAACATTCTGGTGGGAATTTTGATAAATGCAAGTGACTGACATTCATTTAGCAATATAAATGAAACTAAACAGAGCAAAACCTTTGCAAAGTATTTTACAAGTTATTACAGTCTCTATGACAGTGAAACTAAGCCCACAGTTATTAATATATAATACAACTAATTTTTATGCCCCTATTCAATTTTTTATACAAATCTTATTTTATACCTGTATCAGTATTATCAAAAGCATGTAAATGTACTTATATGAAAGAAAAAGAGAGAGAGAAAAGAAAAAAAAAAGAGAGTAGAAAATAAAAAGAGAGTAAGAGAAGAAATAGAAAATAAAAAAGGAAGCTATACAAAGTATCTACAGTGGAATATTACTTGCTGTTTATATTATTAAAGATAGATATGAAACATATTATTTATTACTATTTAGTTCTAATTATTAGTAATTAAAGCATGACAGATTATTTGTAAACAAGTATAAGCAATAGAATCATGGCAAAATAATTAGCAACAATATTTAAACAGCATATATACTTTTTTTAAAAGGAATTAATAAGTTATTATTCCACTTATCATATTTTCATTACACTTCTCTCCCTGCCCTCCCCCACCCCTTACTGAATGCATAATCTAAAAAGAATGTCATTATTTAAAACAAAAGAGAAAAAAAAAATTATCAAATTACTAACCTTGGGTCTCTTTGTCACAAAGAGAAACAGGTTGATTGATAGCTTGTTATTAGTTCCTCAGATATTCTGACTATTTATAAAACAAAAACAGTCCTTTGTACACAGAAAATAACTTTGATTAAATCTTTTTCAGAATATTTGTGGCTTTCTGAAAATGCAGTAACTGTATTTAAAAAGATTAATAGTGAAGAAAAAAGAGAGAGAGAAAAAAAAAAAACATAGAACAAGTCATTTGTTTTTTAGTCTTTTTTTCTTCTCTGAAGTCTTCCATGAAGCTTCTGTTGCCAACCTCTTTAATGAAGGACTAGCCCATTCCATTTCCTCTATTTTATCCAAAATCTTATTTTTTTTTTGATAAACAGCAATGCAGAGTCTAAGTCTTCAAAAATTCTAGGGCCATCAGGAAGAAAGATTTTTTTAGTTTGGCAGGAAACAGAAGGTAGGTTTTAAACTGTGCTTTCTTAAGCTCTCTTATTAATGGCAGAAAAACTTTTCTTTTAGTTATTACCAAGGAAGAATAGTCATTGTCAAAATGCACAGTTGCCTCATTAATTTTAACAGGTGCTTTAGCCCAAGCAGATTTAAGTACCATCTCTTTATCAAAAGATGATAGAAATCTAACTAGAAGATATGCGAATTTGAAGGAAATGTTAAAGCCAAAGCGGAAAATAATGGAGACTATCCTGTTTAATGGTACACTTATATCAGAGGGGATGTTCAGATGTGGTAATTGCAAAGTTTGTCCAAAAGTAAAGAATTTGTCAGGGTGTCTTATTAATGGGGTAAAATTTAGGGCTGCTGACAAATTCGATTGGTAATCTTGTGGGATTGTATATATAGTGGGTTGTGGTTGTTCCCCACCTAAGTATTATATTGGTCAAACTAAGCGTCAGCTAAAAATCCAAATTCTGGAGCATATGGGAGATATTAGAAAGTGTAGAAGGGAGAGTCCAGTTGCTGAACATTTTAATAGTGTTCATGATGGTATTTTGGATTCTCTATTTTTTTGTGCATTAGCTAGGCCTAATGAATATAATGCTGGTAATTTTTTAGAGAAATTGTTGAATTTAGAAAGTAGATTTATATTAATGTTTGGAACTTTAAAACCTAAAGGCTTGAATTTGGAAATAAATATTATTATTTAAAATGTTGATATTTATTAAAGTTTGAGTCAGTAGATTCTATTTGCTAAATTACCAGTTTATCACTTAGACTATATTTGTGTATTTAGGGCTATCTTGCAAGCAGTACTTAGTAGGTGTATGAATGTCTTTGATGCCTTTTGATGCTTTTTCTGATGCCTTTTTGGATGCTTTACCCTGATGCTTGTTTCTCTTTTAACTTGAAACATTGGATGTTTTGTCAGATTGAACTTGCTAGTTATACATTGTTTAATTGTTTAATGAGCAATTTGGTTTTTACTATAAAAGGTGTAAGAAAAACTAGAATGGTTATTCCTTTGAAGGCTATTCGTAGCCGTAGGTACCAGAATAAACTGTTCCAGCTGCTCAGCTCCTGTGCCTGGTGGTTTTCTTCATCAGAAATCTAACTATAACTGATCTAGGGTACTTTTTGTTAGAGTTAGAATTAGATATGGATCTATGGGCTCTTTCGATACCAAAAGAAAATGCCTCTGGTAAGGCTAAAGTTTTAGGGAGCCATGTATTTAAAAAAGAAGTAATATTTTTACCTTCTATATTTTCTGGCAGTCCAAAAATCCTAATGTTATTGCGCCTAGATCTATTTTCCAGGTCATCAAGTTTAGTTTGTAGGTGTGTGTTCTGTTTCAGCAAAAACTCAATGTTGATTTCTTCTTCTTGGATTCTATTTTCCATGTCATTTACAGTCTCTTCTATGCCTGTAATCTGAGTCTTCTGTTGTTGCAAGTCTATATGTAACAAATCTATTTGTTCTGTAGTTTTTTCTATGAAGGTATCAATTTTAGTATCCAGTTTATCCATTTTGGCAGTAAGTTGCTGGACTGTAGATATCAGAGACTGAAGTTCTTTCTTGATGCTGGAATCTTGAGAATTTGTCTTACTGGAACTCATTTCAAACAGAGGAGCTGACAGAAAAATTTCCAAGGTGTTTTCTGACAGGAATATTTTTTTAATTTTCTTTCTTTTTTAGATATTATTCAAGAAATATATATTTCAAACGTATTTAGAAAGAAAATTACTTCATAAATGAATTTTTAAAGTAATTATTTCCTGTCAGTGCTGTGAAATTGGTGGAGCTGAAGAAATCTGCTGCTATCCTGTGTTCATCCTTGGCCACGCCTCCTTTAAATCCTTTTCTGAGGTTGGCTGATGTGCTGACACTTTCTTCTTAATGATATTACAGCAATTTTCTATGACATTGACATATGGCAAATTTGATTGCCGGTTTTGAAGGAGCTGAATGTGGTTGCCAGCAAACCATTTCTTGAGTGTCTTGGCAGTATGGCATGGAGCTGAATCCTCCTGAAATATTGTTGTTCCAGAAATATTCATTTGGAGTTTTAATTTTTGAGTTCAGCACAGAAATATACTTTGCAGTATTCACTTTCACCTTTGTCAAATATGTGAATTCTGCAATGCCCTTTCGCCAAGATGGCTCCTCATACCATAATGGATGGAGGATATTTGACTGTCTTAATCATGTACTTTGGATTCAGGCATTTGTCAACAGAGCATCTCACATAATTGTAGCCTGACCCTCACACTTGCTGAAATGTACTTTCATCAGTAAACAGCACGTGTTTCCACCACTCTGCAGACTTTTCAATGAATGACAAAACTTTACCCGATCTTGAAGCTGCTTCTTTGTCAACAGTAGTTTCTTAGCCAGTCTTCTTGCCACCAGATTAAAATCTTCTGAGAGGCATCATCTAACTGCTCTGTAACTGATATTAATTCCCCGTTCTTTAGCCAGATGAGCTATTCAAACAAAGTGTGAGGACTTGATATAACAATGCTCTTCAGACATCTGTCACCTCTGAATAATGTTTTGCTATAGCGGGCACAGTTAGCACAACATGATGCACTACCCAAAAAAATGGTATTTTATACTCCACATCATGAAATAGCTAATATTTAGCAATATTACATTGGGAGTAGATTTTAGAGTGGAGTGCTATAACTTGTCCCTTTGTAAAGTCACTTAAATCATGCTTTCTACGCATTTGAACCAATACAGATCACATACCTAAATTTATCAATTATCTTACAATTTTCAGTAAAGATCACTGCAGACAAGCAAAACTATGTAAACAGGAAACAAAGATATTCTAAACAATCAAAAAAGCTAAATAAATATATATATATATATATATATATATATATATATATATATATATATACACACACACACACACATGTAACGTAAAATTAACATTTTGAGAACATTACATTTTGTTGTAAAATGATTGGTGGCCTTATTTTTTTGGCCACTACTGTAATACTAACTATCAGCATAGTCAAGTCCATCTGCAGACACCATCCATCAACCTAATAGACACATAGACATGCACATACAGAGGATTTGGAGTGATAGGATGAATACAAGGAGAGACAAACCTACACCTAGCAGTGTTTTTTTAGTGGCACATTAATGGTCATGTTTTTGGTCTGTTACAGTTATTTACATTATATACCATGTAGCATGAAGTGAGTGACAAAAGGCTAGAAGTAGCTTAAGAGAAGGACAGCAGGTTTATGACAATCAGACCAAGGTTTACTTAATATGTGATAGCAGTGGGGATGGATGTCACTTCAGAGACTCATGTTTGTGCTTTAAGCTATATATCTCCATGAAAAATCATAACTTTTGCAAATTTTAACATGTGGGTAATTAATGCATCATACACATATATCATCACACTATGAAATGAGGAAAGATGTATCTGGAATTGAACCCTTGAAGATATTGTGAAAAAAAATCTTCAGACCAGTGCTTTATGTCAACACTGTACAGAGTAATTTGCATTTGGTTACATTCAGTAGTCTAAATAACTGTCAGAGTAAATGTTTCAAAGTAACTCAATGTCCCTTTAATTCAGTGAGTTTAAGCAGCATTGTACTGAGATAATCAAACTAGTGTGGCCGATGCCAAAAAACTCTCCAGGTTTTGCCATAGGACACAAAGAGCCATTCAATGCCACTTGACATTGTTGCATGATGCCAAACTCCATGCAAATGCAGAGGACAAAAAGTAAAGTGTTTTTTTTTTTTACCAGATTAATGGTGTGAAAATGGGGTAGATAGGAAAGTGGTGAAATGGGGAAAGCAGGGGAAGAACAAAGGGGAAGCAATAAAGGAATATGCAGGAGAGAATTAGGAAAGAAACATAGCTATCCATTTCTTTAACACTGTAATGTGAACATATATAGGAAACTGGATGAATTTGGACTGTCACCACAACACAGATGGGCAACAACACAATCATGTTGTACAGAAAATTTGACTAAATCAAGAGTGCCAAGAAGCCACATATGCAAAGTGTACAGCTATGCATGGGACAGTTTTTTTTTTTTTTGGATTTCAAGATGAGAGGAATGTTGGGAAAGGGACATGGGAATGTGAGGCTCAGGTAGGTAGGATAGGTGAGGAAGCAGGTGCAGACAAATGGGACAGACAAGATAGACACAGGGATGATGATGAACACAAAAGGTTGGGGGACACCACCAATGGGGAGAGGTAGGTGACATTGGATGCACATGTCAAGCATGAGGAAAGTTAGAATCTATTTCTCACCCTCAGAATTGTCATCATTGTCCCCTTCCTCAGCTAACTGCTGGATTTATTGATTATTTTTTGTATTCTAAGGAGCAACTTCTCCAGATGGATGAGGCAGGCACCAATGTCAGTTTCAATTACCTTGTGCACCATCCCCTGCTTCTCCTGGTGGGTGATATAATCCCCACCTCCACCAATACTCCTGGCAGGTGACATAATACCCACTTCTACAAATACTACCAGAATGTACCAATGCACCAGAGGTAGGGGAAATGTTAGCCCTAGGCTAGGTAGTGCAGGGGCCGCAGAGGGAGTACTATCAGTTAGCATCCCAGATATGCTGGGTGTTGGTGTGGCAGCCAATGGAGGGTTGGTAGGCTGAACCACAGCTGTTGGCCTACCTCACTGTGCTAAAAAAGCATTTTGTTTGCTGGCAGAAAAGTACAACATCAGAACGGTGTGTTCACATATATAAAATGAAAAGAGAAATAAGAGGTGGGTAAGACAAAAAAGAAAACAGGTTATTATATGTCACACAAATTATTTACTGCAATAAAATATACTTTTGTTATTATAGCAACTATACAGATTTCCAAATCCAAAATAAGATTGTGAATTGTAACAAGTAATCCTGGCAATATGCAGATGTTGCACATATGTTTTTAAATATAGAACAAATTAAGTTAACAACATGGCATTAAATCCAATTTTGCTGGAATTAAAATTAAAAAATGAATTTTTTATAATTTCAATGCATGTGTTACTTGTGCCAATTGAACCCACCAAATCTGCATATACTATTACACTTGCCCAATACAATTACCTAGAGCTGCAGAAGAAAGCATCAGTGCTTGCTTTTACAGTTAAGATCTGCATGCTTAAGTAATGTATGGAGGAACAGTAATTTTAATATAATCATGTTCATTTGTGCTGCATACATAATCCTTGCCTCTCTGAGTCTTTCTAATCTTTCACCATGTACCTCCCTGTTTGCTGCAATTTCCTGAGCAGCTCTAAAATAAAGAAGAAGAGAAAAAAAAGACATGAAAGCCTTATCCATACCAGTCTTGGCTATATCTACAACTTTCAATATCATTTACAGTTGCTTTATCTGTATACTTACACAACTGTGAGATGTAGTAGTCCTAAACTCAGCAAACTACTGGTAGATTTGTGTCTGTATTCACTGTTTCAGGTCATTATAATGGTGCCTGCATTGCTCTTCAGTGCATGGTATGCCAGTGGCACTGGAGAAATCCTTGGCTAGACTCTTCCAAGACTCTGCCTTATATTACACATATAATTGGTATGATGCCATGTGTACATTCAATCAAATTGCTATACATAGTTGTTACCTGCAATTATCTTTAAATTATTATTTTTACTACAAATTACAGTGAGACAACATTTATAAAAAAAGGACTGTATTGGATTACAGTCCTGGCTCACCTGGGTTGTGGCCTTAAACTCACATCTGGTGCCACAAGGAAAGCTAAGCAGCAGATGTATTTTTTATACTTAGTACTGCCCAAAATACTGAAGGCTGTGCATTGCCATTTCACCTGTTTGTATGAAGAAAACTGCAGCAAGTAACGATGTTTATTTTTTGTTTTAAGCAGAGAACCATGTTTGCACACAGGTGAGCAACACACAAATGACAGAGGCAAAAGCAAAGTATATAGATTATTACTATAAGTACATATTATCATCATTCCTCAGTAAAAACATACTGTGGAACTTCATCTATGGTCTACCTATCTTGTCTGTTGTGTACCTCAACATCTCTATACCCTGTGCTACACACACCATTGGGTCATAGTTGTAATTTCTGCTGTCATTATTATCCAAGTTGCTGACTGCCACACAATGCCACTAAGAGTGATTGTCCATCCTAAGGCAACTGACATTAATTTTTACATTTTTATACAGTTGACCTTGTCTGTGCTAAGCCGTGCTCTGTGTAAATGTTAAAGACTAAAAATAAATAAATAAATAAACAAATAACGTTAAACACATTAAACAATTGCACAGCTCTGGATATGAACTATCAGAGTAATGAAATTACATAATTTCAGTTTGCCACAGACACAGCTTTGCAACAGCAATCAAATCATGTGTATACAACTGTGCATCATAATGTGCAGGCTAGGTTTTTTCCATAGGACAATAAGCAACACCATATACTTGATATTGTACTTCACTTAACATCCTACTGCATAATGTCTGACCGCATATGCATCCACATAGTAAAGTATGTAATGTATATGTGGTCAGACATTGTGCCAAATGATATTTCCTTCACATTTCATCAACAATATTAACAGAACATATGTGTACTTTCTCAGCTGTTCTTCATGCGTGTTTAATATATTTAGTGCCTTGAGTGATCACACAACAATTTATGAATATATTTACACAAATGCAACACTGTCTTCTCTTTGTATTGTGTTCATTCTCCCCTTATCTCTGCAGTAATATCAGACATGTAGGCTATAGTGCATTTTGTATCATTTCCCTTTAAATTTGTGATAAAAATGCATGAAAGTGAAGAACAGTTTTCAGCAAGATCAAGAGAGCGTTGCTATTAGTGATCAAAATGATAAATGTGCAGTGTTTTATTTCATTTAATAGCTTGCTGAAGGTAGTTCCACACTTTGTAAGGGTATTCTCACTTAAGACACCCACTGCAGTGAAGTTGTCTGAATTGCTGTTGTGTTTTCCTTCTCTCCCACACTAATCCTTTACAGTTGCAAAGCCATTAGCAACTAAAAATGGCGTAGAGCCTACTCTATGTTTACATCTGGTTCACAAAGTGAAAAGTTTGGTATTTAGCAATTCTAATGAGTTCACACCTCATTTGCATCTTCATAGTGCTCAGAGGCAGAGGCTGAATCTACACTATGAAAACATAACTCTTTAGCAGCAGAACTTGAAGGTTTGTGTATTTGGACAAAGCAGAAGATTGTTATTCCTTTGAAGGTAATTTATCTGCAGAGAAGGATTATAATTTGGCTAAGGTATGCTTGTATTATTCAAGTGCATTCTAAATTTTGTAAAGTGTTACATATGTACATACAGTACAGGAGAACATTTTTTTTTATCTGTATGCACTTCTTGTACTTCACTGTTAGTATAGATATTTTTGGCGTGCATTTACATTACTGAGATTGACAGGTTATACTTTCAGCACAACTATTATAATATTCTATGTTATTGGAGAGAAATGTAGTGTTTGTGTCACTGGCACTGGTGTTATGTTTCTGAAATGCTCCAGAGAAACCTCCATGGGAGTGGTGGGCACAGTGAGAAGTGACTGATATTTATAAATGGATTTTTCTGCTGTAAATGTGTACAGATCTTGAAAATTGTGTGGAATGCATATACGGATTATCTCTGTGGTATTCCTTGGTTTGTACAAATCTTCATTTGTTGTTTTGGAGGTGGGAAGCCACGTACCATTCTGTGGTCCAAGAACAAAAGTGTGTTTCAAGTGCTTTTCTTCTGAAAATGTGTAGGCATCCTGATATTTCGGTGGGAAACATATACTAATTACTTTTGTGGTATTCCTGGTTTGTACAAACCTTTGTTTGTGTGTCAGGATGAGGTGGGATAACCATCTAACGTTCAGTTGTACTAAATGAAAAGTGCATTTCAAATGCTTAATATTGACAAAAGTGTATACAGACTGATATTTTTTTATAAGTAATCCATCAGTTATGTGATATTTATCTGCTTTATCTTTCTCTGTTTTAAGTCACATAGAATTCCAGTGTCTGCAGTGGTGCAGCGGTTAGCGTTGTTGCCTCACAGCAAGAGGGTCTCCCATTCGATTCTCGGCTGGAGCGCCTTCTGTGTGGAGTCTGCATGTCCTCCCCATGGTCAAGTGATGTCTAAAGATGCAGGTAGGTGCTTGCATGAATGGGTGTGCCTTTTTTGAAGGCTGGGCATCGGGCTGGAAACTCGGCACCATAAAAATCCACTGCCAATCATTAGCAGACCAGAGTTCCGCTGTGGCGACCCCTAACCAGAAAAAGTCGAAAGACTAGGATTATGACACCCAAGCCTACAAATTCATGAAAACACCCTTTCAGTTACATGGAGAATTAGGTGATAATACAGGCTCTGAGGTGCCATGGAGACTGTTAGCTTGAGAGAGGACATGATAACATGGTTGCCAAAAAGGAGATTTGGAGACAATTAGTCAGCAATGTTAACACAGTCAGGGTCACAGCAGAAATTATGATCTGGTGCAATATTGTGCCACTGATATGATTTCATCAGCCCAGACGAAGGCAGCTGCAGTTGCCCAAGTCAGCCAACGATGGGGGCTGGTCCTGCTATGGATCCACCACTGACGCCAAATGAGGAGTTCCTGTCCACTGTCAGAGATCCACACAGCTCAGTGGAGACTGTGAGCTGTTTGCTTGATATCGGTGCTGATGTGGCTGGGAAGACAAGTGTGGCCCAGGACCAGCTTCCAGGTAAGATTACATATGACAACTTTTATATTTGCTTGTAGAATAAAATATATAATTTGACTACTATTTCACTTTGTGTGAATTTTTTTCATCTCTGTACCTATTGATGAGTAATAAAGTTACACAAGAGAGTTGTTCAGTACATATGGGTGTCAGTGTACTTCTCAGCCAAGTGTCAGGTTCAGCTATTTCTTATAGGACATACAGGTGATTGTGTATTCACTGTTCCCTGTGTTATTCCCATTGTGATGCTTAATTGCCATCTTTTCCTTGCTTCATTTCTTCCAGGACCATCCTCCATGAAAAGGTGGAGGCATCCGCACATGGTAAGCAAATGGGTATTTGCTTATTACTAAGCATTATTTAGAGATACAGTTATATGTATGTGTAAGGAGAGTGCGTCTGTATTGCTGTACCACCTGAAATGTGTGACCACTGTTACTTTTATTCCATCTATATTGGTTTAATATTTGGTGTAGTAGTAACTTCATTCCTGTTGCTGTTGCTTATTATCACAGGTGATCCTGACAAAGGAAGTTTATGACTCCTACCACCTTATGTCAGAGAATTGGTAGGCTCTGATGATGCCAGTGACCAAATGGAGGCACAGTCATGTGGTGCACGGGTTGAATCTGACACTGTAATACTGAGGTTGTGACTCACACATCTCCTGCACTCCCTTCAGATGCAGTCAGAATGCCTACATATACCCATACCACTGACCCATCATATATTGGAAAGTTTGAAGATGACATACTTAATCAAGGTAGTGTGGTTACTGTGGCTTCCCTGCCAGTTTACTCAGGCTGTAGCCAAATTGTAGATGAGGTGCCATGCAGGCAGGTTGGTAGGGGTGCTTGGAGAAGGCCTGCTGTCCACTCTCCACTTGATCCTGCTATATCATTACATGCCACTAGACATATGTTTAGGACCATTGTGGAGGCAGGCACGTTCCAGTAGAGCCTCTGAGGACATGCTTAGGGTTCTAGATGTGGCACAGGCTGATGTGTGTGACTGCCTCTAGCATGTGGGCAATTTAGTGGATTGGATGAAAGATATGATGGAATGAGTAGTAATTAGCTTGCCACTATGTTTACTGTGTTTGCACAGCTCTACATGTCATGTAGCGCCACTTGCTAAATATAAATTGGCATGCTATCATGTGTGTGTAATTAAAGAAGGGAAATGTAGGTGCCAGGTTAGACTTTGTCATAAAACTGTAAAAACAAGTAAAGCTTTCAATACAGGTGAACCCCTATGGTTGCCAGGGAAAGTCTGAATGGGTGACAGTCTCTTAAGTGGATGCTAAGGAAGAAAGGCTTTACAGTGTACAAAGAGTATAACATGCAAACACAAAGCGCAAATGGTATAAACAGTAAAATGGACAGCAAGTGGGTGGGATAAATTGATCTAAAAAGTATACAATATATACCATATTTAATGTAAAGTACATACACTTGGAAAATATATAGCATATCTACACGAGAAGTACAAACTAAAAAATAACTGTGCAGTTAATAAAAGGGGAAGTATAGACAAGAGCAATAGGTTGTTATTTCAATTCATTTTTTTCAATACAGATTGTTCATATACAGTGTGCTGTTCTTTTGTGATTTATTATTATGAAGGAAGAGTGTGAGAGAGATGTTCGAAGAAAGTAGTGACTAATAACATAGATTCTTAAAAGCAGAGTCTGTCAGCAAGTTTAGTGGAACTTAAGGTATATGATGAGTCTGGTGCTTGTGTTGATTATGGCTGGTATGGCTCAAAGTGGGGCAGTGGATCAGAGATAGTGATGACACATAAGAAGATATACAAGCACTGGTGTCTGGGTAAAAGCCGAAGTGTCAACAGTTAAAATCAGCAAGCCCAGCACTATAAGGGAAATGAAAAACACGTTTAACAGTACAAGGTAACACTGTGTAATACATGTTGCATGTTATAATACATGTATTTTATAATGTTAAATGTGTACATTGTGTACTCTTAGTCTTTGGGATACTACAAGGCATGTTCCAAATAATGAATGCAGGTATAGTCTTTTATGAGTAGTATAAAATAGCCAATAATCTATGTCAGGAATAATATGGGAAATGAACAATCCAGTTATGGTGCTACAGGCAAAGAAGCATACTATATTCACTGCAGTGTCCATGTAGCTTTTTACTTCATGTACTGTCAAAATTGCAATTGGAATGGTGGTAAAGCATTATTTTCAATATATTTGTGCTAATATCCTATCACTGAGGCAGTGACACTGTATCAAGTTAATAGTTTTGTCAAATTTGTAAATGTCATGTCAAATTTAAAATTTTGTGTAAAGTGTTATCGAGATAAATGTGTAATGTATTCACTGTATACTTATGTCTACTAATTTTTCTTATAAATCTTTGTGTAAAGTGTTATCATAGTTAAACTAGCAATGTACTCACTCTATACTTAATGTAGTTTGCTTGTAAGTCCTGAAATTTTTAAAAATTGTGGAGCTTTTCTCCCCAGGCCTCCGCTGAAAACGAGTCTTGTGACCCAGTCGGACTATCCTGGTTAGCAAATGTCAAATACATAAATACTAAATAAATTTTCCTAACATTCTGATATTTAGTGCAGAAGTTTACGCATATGTTGCATACCCTAAGTACGATGATTACATTCATCAAAGCCTGCAATGAGAGGACTCTAATAAGTCCAGAGCCTTTATTATGCTAGTCTAGCACTAATATCATGATCTGGAATAGTGTGAGATGTAAGACATTCACAAATCTCTGAGTATCTTCCTATAAGTTGTGGAACCTGTTAACAGGCAACCACACTATTGTGTGTTTGTCTGCTTTTTTTTTTTAAAGAACTATGATTTATTTATTGTGCACAATATGCATTTAGAACATAAACAGCCATAAAAAGTCCCTTCTGTTTCCTGTGGTCATGCCATTGTCATGCTGAAGCAGTCTATATGCCTCTATGATCCTAACAGCTATGCTACCCAGAACTTTTTATTTCTGTTAAGATGTCCCTGAGTAAACTGGTTTGTAATGAGGGAGAAGAAAAGAGCTATCCAGTTTTTAATACCCATAATGGTGCAATTAAAGTAGAAAAAATTGTACTGACTCCATTGTTCTTCTGGAAAACTTCAGCACTCAAGTACAGACTGACACAGATATCTACAAAAACGTCATTTAGAGGTATGGCTTACCAGATCTGAATCATAGCGATGGATTGCTGATGGACTGCAGTGCTATCCACAGATTGTCAAAAGTAAACACTTTGTACAAAAAAAGTTATTTATGACTTCACGTAGTACCAGAGCATGTTGTGTTTGTAGTCATGTAACAATACCAGAATTTGTGTGCCCTGTTCAGGTAAATAAAGGTGTTTTGTTGACAAATTATTATAACGTTATTTAAAAGATGGCTTGAGAAGTGGCTCAACAAAATGAAAGAAAAAAAATGTTTGGTGAAAATGACATTGTAATAACTAACAGATAATGCTGTGAAGAATGAGTTCTATGTACACATCTGGAAGCAAAGACCCATATGTAGGTACAGTTCTTGTAATGACACATAGAGTGACTACTGATCACTTCAATGGGGTTATAGATAACTATTCTACATTTCAAATGATAGAGAATCATGACCAGGTCATTTTTACCAAGGGTGGAGAAATGCTAATCCTGACTGGAGGCATAGATGGGAAGTGAAAAGAACAGTGTCAGGAATTCATCAGGTGAAATGCCCTCATTTGAGTATGTGGTGTCAGAGGCTACTGCTGGGACTGGATCCATTAACATATGTGGTGTCAGAGGCTACTGCTGGGACTGGATCCATTAACATATGTGGTGTCAGAGGCTACTGCTGTGACTGGATCCATTAACATATGTGGTGTCAGAGGCTACTGCTGTGACTGGATCCATTAACATATGTGGTGTCAGAGGCTACTGCTGGGACTGGATCCATTAACATATGTGGTGTCAGAGGCTACTGCTGGGATTGGCTCCATTAACATATGTGGTGTCAGAGGCTACTGCTGGGACTGGATCCATTAACATATCTGGTGTCAGAGGCTACTGCTGGGACTGGATCCGTTAACATATGTGGTAACATATGTGGTGTCAGAGGCTACTGCTGGGACTGGATCCATTAACATATGTGGTGTCAGAGGCTACTGCTGGGATGGGATCCATTAACATATGTGGTGTCAGAGGCTACTGCTGGGACTGGATCCATTAACATATGTGGTGTCAGAGGCTACTGCTGAGACTGGATACATTAACATATGTGGTGTCAGAGGCTACTGCTGGGACTGGATCCATTAACATATGTGGTGTCAGAGGCTACTGCTGGGACTGGATCCATTAACATATTGTGGTGTCAGAGGCTACTGCTGAGACAGGATACATTAACATGTCTTTTCATTTCTGTGCTCAAGGCACGGTCATTACATCAAAATTAGCAAACTGGAGTGATGCCTCCATTATAAAAGGGTAGATAGTGTATGTTTCGTTTGTGGAGAGATATGGCTGCTCAGGTTATATGGAAATACCTACATCAGGGCATTGGAATGGAAATTGCTATCCCTATTAATAGGCTTTGGTGCATTGTTGAAAAAGATGAAAGACATTAGTGATCCACAAAGTGATGAACACAATGGGTGGAGTAACCATTGTGTTCTATGCATGCAGTATATCTGAAAACAACCTCAATTTATGATTTATGTAATTTAAGAAACCAACACCACTAGATTACCATCTGGTCAACTGGAGCAAGCTATGGGACAGCAGCTGTGCACAATGCATTCAGGCTCTGCATCTTCGAGAGGTGGTTCTCCTCCACTGCTAAAATGCTGCTCATCAGACATTGCTGAGTGACATGTTTGCCCTATTATGAAATTACAAATACACAAAGCTCTGCTGCATGGTATGAAAATCCCTACTAGAAACAGCCTCCATGATGCAGAAATAAAATGCTACCTCAGCCAACCCTGACCCATCACCACATGGTGATGCTGATAAACTCCCATCAATAAGAGCTTGCACAAGATCAGGTCCCTTCAATACCATAATATGGTAATAACTTCTGATACACCTTCATTAAATTATTGGGATTATTTTATGAATTACAATCAAGAAGAAAGTAGGAGAGTAGCACAGCAGTAACTACTATGTAGAAAAGTATGGATACTTTTCCACACAAAAGTTCTGTTGTATACTGTGCTATATTGTCATACAACACAAACCAACAGTAGTTTGGCTGGAGAAGAGTGGGAAAGAATTTCACTGGGGATATGATCACTTTGTTCACCAGTTGTATACAAACAATTCCTGTTGCCACCTTACAAAAGACTGTAGACAGTTTTACATTGCCATGATGGACTGTTGTTCATGTCTTTGAATAGCAATCTAAAACAATTGTAAACTACATACGGTGCAGTGAGAGCTTGTAATACTCTGAGCAATATAAGGGTTAATCCAAGTGCTAAGTTTCTGATTCACAAAGAACAAAATAGACTCTGTTCTGTCTGTAAAACTGTGAATCAACATTTTGCACTTTCTCGGGTACATCAGGAGCTTTATTAGTAGTCTAATGTAGTCTAAATATCTTTTTTTACACCAAGATAATGCATATTACTGACCAATGTGGAATATCGTGTGAAAGATGCTGCAGACATATGTGATCTTGTGGGTACCTGTCAAATCTTTGAGCACTCAAAATTTCGAACGTCACATGGTTGAGACCAAATGTTTGAAATTTTGAGTGCTCAAAGATAGACTTTCAACGGCACCGTACAGTGCACATAGGGAGAATTTCCCTTTTCTGCACTGAAGTGCGGTCTCAGAGTTGGTATATTTAAGTAGGGGGGGGTGCAGGGAGGCTTACCTACACTGTTAAAGTGTTTTTTTCTGTGTTTTCTTTTTTTTCTTTTATGTTTGAACATCCAAATGTCGAACATTTAGTTTCGACCATGTAATGTTCAACATTTTGGATGTTCGAACATTTAACATAGACCCGATCTTGTGGCTTATAGCATATGCCTTATGGTCCCTGTATTTGTGAAGCACAGCTGTGTCCACATTCCTGACATTTAGATAGATAAGCTGAAGATGGAAATACTACTCCAGCAGTGGATTTCCTTGTATACTATTTTGCTATTTATTGCAGCATTTTACTTGTCAAGGCTACATGCAGCAATGCCTTCAATGCATGTATTGTAACAGACTAATATTGAAGCAAGAGCTGAGTCATTTTATAATGCTGCAGGCTTATGATACGACTATGCCCCATCCTAAGAGAGATTCAAGCCTTAAATATAGGTATTAAACAACAGGTGTCTTAGCCTGAATGCCTACAGCATTCTTTTAAGTTTCAGTGAATGAACCAGTCACTGTTCTATGATGCAATTATTTACAGAGTATACAAGACACTGTATTATTAATGAAGCTTTTGTAATACAAACATTTAGGACCTGACAAACCAGTGTTAGTGCCGTTGTTATACAATGCATCATATTTATTGTGTGAAAATGGTACATCTGATTACGAATACTGAAGTATAACAAATCCCCTTGGTGAATTGTTTCAGCTGAAACATCAGCAATACTACACAAAATCCAGGGCCACCACAAGCATTCTAAAACAATTAAGCCTTGTCTCTGAACTAGCAAACAGAGAGTCACATGTATGGGGAAAAGGTGATGCAGGGATAGAAAATTGCTTTGAAAAAGTATACTGGCTGTATTTTTCAGTAGGTGGGAAGAACTACATTAATTGGACCACCTTTATCTTCCTTCACAAAGGTGGGCCATTGCATGCAGAATAGTTTTTAAAGCAGTTATTGAGATTGTCTTAGTGACATTTCCAATGATTCCTTTTGACTTTTCAGGCGATAGACATAACTGAAGAAGACACAACTTGACATCCATAAGGCAGTTCAATAAAGTTTCAAAACATTTGATATCTCTAGTCTTGATACTACTAACCTGTTAGATCAACTTAATATTCAAAGATTCCTTAAAAGTTTCAATCAGCTGAATTAATTATAATACATTAGTACAACTAAAATGGGAGCTGCACTTTAAAGGGAAGCCCATCTCATGTGACTCATTGCTAGAATGTGGCCTGATGGTATAGTGGAAAATTTGAGGAGTATACAAAGTATTCAACTTGCATGAATATAGTATTTACCAATGACATTTCTTTCTACTGCATCTAAGGAAAACTTTTACTGAGTCGGAATGAACAGGAGTTTTTTGTGAACCCTGTTTTTCTAAAGTTAGTATTTGTAAAGGTTGATCTGATAATCCACTCTGATATCAATCCCTTAAATTTTGAAATGGCTGCTTATGGCAAAATGGTATGGTGGTATGACACTTTGTGAGATACAAAGTGGGCTGAGTTTTTGGTCCAAGGTAATCAAAATGATTTGTTGCCAGAGATGTTCATAAGTGTATTATGCATATCAATGTTAGCACTTTACACCTTCAAGAAGCTTAAAATCACAACAACATCTTTATATATGCTTCCTCCATTTAATTATAATATTCATTTTAAAAATTATTTTAGCTATGGCTTTATCATAATTATACTGGAAGCTTGTTTCAGAGTCCAGGAAGATAATGTGCCACATGTTTGTCCAGTTTTCTTCATATCGATATCTAGATTGAAGAGCAGATTGGAAATCTTTGTATTTATCTAGATAGAGTCTATATTTAAAATAAAGATCCAGAAATAACAAGGGCAAAGCAATCCATATGAAACATAGAATTGAAATGTTTAGCCTGTTTTCATAAATTATAACTGCATTTGTTTACCATATGTGCTGAATTTTCTTCTTTTAACTATATTTTATTTCTTCTGTTTGGATCATATGATTAGGTAAATAGACTTGGAAGACTATATTGCATACACAATTTCTTCATAATGACTTATAGAGCTAGTTACATGTTCTGAAGATGAGAAATTGTTCTTTGCCCAACAGCTAGTACAATACGGTCCCTGTGTAAGATAATTGTAATTTACACTAAGGTGCAAGTACATTGAAATGTTAAGTAAGGGAGTGTGGGAAGCAAAGTCCAGTACAGTGCTCCTGCATACAGTGTGTGTGTGTGTGTGTGTGTGTGTGTGTGTGTGAGTGTGTGTGTGTGACTCTCACTGGTTTCAAAAGATTTGAACATTTAACTTTTAAGAATATTGATGTACACCATCAAAACCCACCTGTCTTGCCCACTTTGGAATAAATATGCTATCCATCAATATATTCTTATCATGTTGGATACACTAAGGTTAAAATACTTGAGAAACAACAATGGCAAAGCACATATATGGATACACTAAGGTCATAGCTAAGTGTTCTTGGGGAGATTTATAAGTATTGTTCCCACAAGTAGGGCTGTTATGCAGTAGAATAGGATATCACAGACATTTTCAATTCAAAAAGATTGCTACAAAGTTTGCTATGACATTACATTTGTGTAGCAATAGTAATCTCTGCATGGAACATGCATACAAATACCCTTCAAAATTACTACAGCAACTGCATAAAATGCTGATCCAGATTAGATAGCATACAGGACAAGAACCACACACCTACAGCTAGAGTAGTGCACTTGAACACAATGCTGAGAAGCAATATCAGTGCATGAGTTTTAAACAAGATGTTTTGCATATTTCACACCATTTCACACTGAACTAATCGGAAGAAGTCAGAGGAAGGGCTCTGAGTCAACTAATCTGTGATACAGAACATTAAGTATCCTTTTTTTGCTTATTCCTGAGTTATTTATAGCATGTTTATTGTCTGCATATACTTTGCTAGCTAGTTTTACTGTGTGTGAGGTATTAACTAGAAATTTTCTACAATTGTTAAGCATCTGGTTGGGTTTGTGTGTTCTGATTTCCTGCTAGGAGTGTATCATACAATTTGTTTGCATTTAAGAGCATTCTCTAGAGTCACCTTGATCCTTTATCTGTTTAAATATTTCTGCAGTTTTTTCTACCTAAGTAGTGTTGGTAGTGTAGCATTGTCCATATTCAGGCTTGTGTTTTGGGCCTAGTTGTTTGTTAGTAGAGGCTGTGTGTCTGAGCACATGTGCCAGGCCATCATAGCTTAGCCAAAGCCAGTATAGCATTTCAGTGAGAGTGAATTGTTTGTGGTCATTGGCTGACTGGGGTTGCCTGGACTATGTCTTGGAGTAAGCACCTCATTGTTCTTTCAAGCTTTTTTTAAAGTTGTTTCCGGTTTTAACTTTGTTACTTAAGAAGTTAACTTGTGAGTGCTTCTGCCATTTCACACTGAGCTAATCGGAGATAGTAAGAGGAAGGGTTCTGAGCCAACTAATCTGTGCTATATAACATTAAGTATCCTGTTTTTTTTGCTTATTTCTGAATTATTTATAGCACTTTTATTGTCTGCATATACTTTGCTAGCTAGTTTCACTGTGTGAGGTATTAACTAGAAATGTTCTACAATTGTTAAGCATCTGGTTGGGTTTGTTTGTTCTGATTTCCTTCTAGGAGTGTATCACATAACTTGATGGAATTTAAAAGCATTCTCTAGAGTCTCCTTGATCCTTTATCTGTTTAAACATTTCTGCAGTTTTCTTCTACCTAAGTAATGTTGGTAGTATTGCATTGTCCATATTCAGGCTTGTGTTTTGGGCCTAGTTGTCTGTTAGTATTATTTCTGAATTATTTATAGCCCTTTTATTGTCTGCATATACTTTGCTAGCTAGTTTCACTGTGTGTGAGGTATTAACTAGAAATATTCTACAATTATTAAGCATCTGGTTGGGTTTGCTTGTTGTGATTTTTGTTTCTCACCCTCCCTCCCTATTGGTATCCTGTTTTTATACTTGGAGGCTTTGCAGTTGCCTGCTTCTACTGTAAATTTGATATGGGACACTCCATCCAGTCTAGTGTCATTACCTCATTCTACCTAATCCAGGGAGAACATTTGAGAAGGCCAACCCAGTTAGTTTCTGCTCCTCCTTTCCCCTTTCCACTTTGCAAAAAAATTTTTTTCTAAGCTTGTTTCCTGCCTTTCCTGTAAGTTGTCTAGTCCAGATACAGAGTTGCTGTATCCAGGACTGTTTGTAAGCTTCTGAGCCCCCAAGCCTTTCTGTTTTGGAGGGAAGCCTTCTAACTTAATTTTGTTCCTTAGAATGAGCCAGTTTTCTAGTTTCAGCACTCAAATCTGTTTTTTTTTTGAGCTCAGGACTTGCTCAGAACTCATTGTAAGCACCAAATAAGCTACAAATTACTACATAACTTAACTTTCCTCACTTGTCTAGAGGAAAACAGTTTTTTAGTACTTAATAAATAAGCACCTATCCAGACATGTCTAAGGGTCAGTTCCCAGTGTTTTTTCCTGTCTGCCTGATTAATAAATAAGCACCTATCCAGACATGTCTAAGGGTCAGTTCCCAGTGTTTTTTCCTGTCTGCCTGATTAATCTGGACAACTTGGGGCAATGCAATAATTGCCTCATGTACACAGGCAATCCTCTCCTCCAACCACCCAACACTACAGCCTGTGAGAGATGCACTTATATAGCCAAACTGGAAGCAAAGCTCTCTTCACCCAAGACTGGAATAGACAGTCAAGAGGAGAAGGTAAAAACTTGCACCACACCACACTCATCACATAGTCCCTCAAAACCTACACCAACAAAACACACACATAGAAACACAAAACACACACCTACATTCATCGAGGCTCTCAAAAAAAATCTACCCAAGCAACAGGGAACTCCAAAGCAGAAATGCAAGCAACCTCCACCTCCAACACAACCCAAATGACACATAGCCCACAAATTCAGTGTGCCACTCAACCACAGCCCATAAGGCATAACAACGTACCCAACACACTAGTCATAGGTGACTCTATAGTCAAGCACACTGATGTTTCACTCACCAGGCTAAACAAGAAGAAAGTTACTGTCAGGTGCCAGGATCTGCCACATAACGCATGCACTCAGGTCACTCCAGAACAAGTTCAAATATGACTCTGTCATTGTCCATGTTGGTGTGAATGACCTGAGGCGTACCTCCCTGGACTACATGAAAAGAGACATGGAGGAGCTGTCCGATCTTGTAGCCCAGGCAGGTATGACCCTAGCCCTGAGTAGCATCCTGCCATCACCCAGAATGATACCACAGTACAAGGACAAAATGATTGACTTCAACAATTGGCTAAGCTTCTGATATCATTCTAAGGGGATCCAGTATCTGTCTGCCTGGGATGACATGATCGACAAACCACGATGCTTTGACAGAGATGGCCTACACCTGTCGCCCTTGGGATTCTGGATACTGGCTAAGGTTCTTGCCACCCCTATAGTGCCTTTTTTAGGCAAGATTCAAATGATAAATTCACCACCGTAACAGGTACAAACAAGCAAAATCTGAGGGTAATGCTACTTAATGCTAGAAGTCTAAACCTCAAAATGTACTCACTCGAGGCACTCCTTAAAATGGAGGATATCAACATCTGTGCAGTGACAGAGACCTGGTTCAAGGCTCCAGAGAGTACCTCTGCATTACCAGGCTATAATTCATACCACACCTTTTGGCCACCTAACCTGGACCAAAGCACTAATGGCAGAGTCATGTCCATATTCATTAAGGATATCCACACCTCCAGGCTAGTTTCTCAGCATAATGCATCTGAGATTATCCAAGTGCAACTAACTCTGAGCAAGCCCGCAATCCAAATTGTAGCTTGCTACATATCCCCCACCATGCCCCAGGGTTCCCAATCCTCATTTCTTGATACACTGGAAAATATTAGAGTACAACCTAACACCTTAATAATGGGTGATTTCAACTACCCCACCATTAACTGGGAAAACTACTCATGTACCAACTCTTGTGCTCAACGTTTTCTGGAATTCATAAATTCGAACGCCTTGGATCAACTTATCCACACTCCCACCAGGGACAGCAATATCCTAGACCTGGTCATTACCAACATGGGCAACCGGTGTTCCACACCAGAGGTCAATTCCTCGTTGGTCAGATCCGACCACAAGCAAATCACCCTAGACATCCACATCCCACCCCACACCCATTAGGGAAAACACTGTAAAAAATTTCTCCAATGCCAACTTCATGCTTCTTAAGACAGAAGTGGCAAACTTCAAGACACCCATGCTGACGGACAATAGAGGCACAACTGCTGAATCCTATACAATTGCACTTTATAAGCACTTACACAAGTGCATGGATCATGCAATCCCCAACACAACCAAGATGCTATCCTCCAAAAAAAGGAAGCCAATCTGGTGGTCCCCTGCCATAAACAAACTCTACAACAGAAGAAAGATACTGTTGCAAAAAAGAGTAAAATCTCATGATTGGAGGAACTTCGTGGTCAGCCTCAGTAAGAAGCTTAGATCCCTCATAAAATCCTCCAAAGCTAGTTACGCAAACAAAATCGACACTGATTCTAAAGACAACCACAAGGCATTCTATAGCTATGTCAAGAATCTCAATGGCAACAATCAGATCTGCTCTGAGTTACAGCACAATGACACTAAATACACAGAACCAACTGATATTGCCAACATCCTGGCAGATAGGTTCAGTGCTAACTTTACCCCTCTGTCATCCCCAAAGGCCCATTTCTATACCAGAATAATGCAAAGTTCCTGTAATCATGACTGCACAGGTAAAAAACACACTCTCCAAAGCCAAGAACACAGCATCCATGGGACCTGACAACATCCCAGGCTGTGTTCTACATGAACTACAGAATGAACTGGCACCCCACCTAAGTACCATGTTCAGTCAAAGCCACACCTCAAGCTTTGTGCCCACTGTATGGTGCACAGCAACGGTTATCCCACTCCACAAAGGGAGAGCCACCACAGACCCCGGGAACTACCGTCCCATTAGCTTGGCGAGTCAGGTCTGCAAGGCTATGGAACATATCATCATGGAACCTATAAACAATGACATTGGTAATCTCCAAACTCTGGAGCCTACCCAGTTCGGGTTTGTAAAAGGCAGATCATGTCTCCTAAACCTGATAGACTTCTTTGAAGCAGTCACCAAAGCGAAGATGAGGGTAATGTGGTTCACACAGCCTATCTAGATCTCGCCAAAGCTTTCAACACCATCCCCCACTCTGGAATTATAGATAAACTCACTAAACAAGGTATAAATCCCAATGTCACAAGATGCGTTGCCAACTGGCTCACTGACAGAACCCACACTGTGAAAGTAGCAGACTCTAAATCCAACTTCAGACCAGTGACAAGTGGAGTACCACAGGGTTCAGTCCTAGGTCCTCTCCTGTTTGGTATCTACTTCTCTGAAGTACAGGCTAACACAGAACGTCTTTGGCTAACAAAGTTCACAGATGACTGCAAACTAGGAGCCATAATCAAAACTCCTAATGATGTGGGCATCCTACAAATGGGCCTCACTGAGACAGATGCCTGGTGTCAAAGCCATGGCCTCAAGCTCAATGCCAAAAAGTGCATTGTCATCCCTTTTGGTAAAAACTCTGTACCCATGAACTACCATATAGGTGGTAGTCTACTTAACACTGAATGTGTGATAAGAGACCTTGGGACACAGGTGGACAGTAGTCTCTCCTTTGTTAATCACATCTCTACAGTAGTCAGGAAATCCTTCTACATGGCACACCTCATCACAAAAGGTTTCTCTCTCATCCAGGAAAAATGAGGTCATTGTTCCCCTCTACTCATATATCATTAGACCCATTGTAGAGTACAACACCCCTTTTGATATGTACCTCACAAGATATCTACAACAACTGGAAGGGCCATAGAAATACCTCACAAAGAGGATTACTGGCCTCAAACAGATGCCCTACGCAGACCATCTAAAAAAACTGCAGCTTTACTCTGTCGCATATCGCCTACTCAGAGGCAATCTCTGCCTAACATAAAAAGCTATGTCAACCCAGAGCTGTTGGACATGCACCACTTAAAGAAATCCCAATCCCTCTGAGCTACACACTCTAGGGACCTAAACCTTGTCAGACAATATACAGAACATGCTGGAGGAATAGATTTCTGTCCCAGAGACTTCCCATATTCTGGAACAAACTACCTATCTATATCAAACAAAGCTCCTCATTAGCACACTTCAAGAAAAATCTTGATGATTGGATGGGAGATAGGAAATTCACCCCGGGATCACTTCTGTGGCTCTGCTTGACAGTGGCACAGGAAAATAATTTTCTTGGGTGGCAAAAGCCAGGATACCATTTGGCTAGACTTATATAGGCCCTAGGGCCAATAGCCTAGTACCTACCTATGAACCTATGAACCTATTAATAAAATCCCTTGTGCTTATGGACTTGCTGAGGGTGCATGCTGTCCTGATACCTCCACCACATATATCCCCACCCTCACAAGGCTGTGATGCTGATGAGCTTCTGCCAAAGGGAGTTCTCATGGCAACTGATCTCTACAGTTTACAGTACAGTAGTACGCTATTGCTGTCATAGCTACTGAATGAAATATTTTTATGAATCACTGTACGATATGGCAGAGAAGTGCAGCACAGCAGGAAACAGTACTGTGTAAGGTAGGTCAAAGATGAACATACCTTACTCATAGCTTTTCCCTGCCATGTTGTGCTCTCTTACTATGTCACACAGTTGTTGTTCAACCTATGGCACTGGATCGCATAGCACAAAGAGGTATAGTATTTGTTGCAGTATGCAATTCAAGATATTGCCATTCTTTGATATGACATATGTCATTACAGAGATGCAGGTCTATGAATAATGATAATGATAAGGTTTGTACGCTACAGAATACATTTATGCAGTCGAACATTATACTTATGAATGCCCTGGCCCATCTGTAAGCTGTCTACATATTCAGTCAGCTCACACACACTTTTAGAATTTCATTCTTAATTGTCTGTCAGTTTCTTACCAAATGCACTGTCATACTCTGTTTTATCATTAATTCACATTTAACTCTAAGGTGTGGTTGGAGCACTATCTGTTTAAGTTCACTGGGTAATCCTGAGTTATGGCACAGACTGAACTAGATGGACATTCCCTAGGTTTTAGCTCATGATTTTGTGACAATAATGATTCCAAAATAATGGCATGTGCCGTGGCACCTGAGGTATACCACTTGAGAATTATTTTTGTTGCAAAACTTTTCCTACTAGTTTGACCACTGTCTTCATCTATAAACCTGCTTAGACATCCAGTTTACTATTATTGTTTTTGGTTTGAAATTGTTACTTGCCTGTTTATAATGCATGCGTGTAATATGCTTCTGTAGATTGCCACTAGAGTGAAACACTCCTTGTGAATTGTTATATTACCAGATATTTGCTGAGACCTGTTCAAAAAGATGACTGTATTTAGAAAACATAGGCCTGGATTCAATAAACTTTACACAGCTTGCTAAAACTGTGTGTGCATTGTGGAGCCAGTTTGTATTCAGTAAGTGGCTGTACACAATTTATAGAGCGACACATACATGAAAAACATCATAGCATGCTAATTACGGCATAAGCATCTGAGATGTATCCTAATCAACCAATCTAATATAGCAGAGCTATTCAACAAGCTATAAAGCAATCATGTACACTTAGAGTAGGCTTTGGCCTCGAATTACAAAACCTATTGTAATACAGCCAAGGAAATTACACTACACAGAAAGAATGTTAGGGGCTGCTACTGCTCTTCTACATATGTATGTGCAACAGAATCAAGTCAATGCTGCTGCTGCTGACAAACTTCAGGCAAGAAGGGGAAGGGTGCTTAGACCCCGTTTAACTTTTCATGGTCTGCATGAGATGGATCTAGAATGCTACAGGGTGGGGTGGGGAGCAGGAGGCCAAGGCTAACACAAAAGTAGTGAGTGTGTGTGAGTAAGAAAGACTGACAGGCACGAATGTAGATAATATGAGTGGGTGACTGAGACAGGATGACCTGCAACTCTCATTAATGCCTCATGTAGCTGCTATGTGTAGGGGTCTGTATGGGCACTCTATATGAAATATGTGCTTAAGTGACTGCATGAACTCAGCCAAGCTCTGTGACAGCATTACATCATGGTGAGTTGGACAGGTGTAAACCATGCATATAAATGAAAACACAAACCAAACCAAAAAATTAATAATCCAAGTGAAGAAGCTGGATTGGTCCCACTCTCACGTTCACTCACATTTGCAAAACCCAAACTCAGTTAATGTATAGCAATATCCACTTCACAAAAGATAAGCGCTTTCATCTAGAAGATCAAGACTTCATCAGAAAACATACTAGGAATCCATACTTCCTTTTATATTAATGCAACAGGAAGTGACAACATTAATTAAAACAATTAATGAGATGAAAATCAGTATACATTGAATGAAACAGTCAAATAAATAAATATGTGTGTATGTATAAATAAAAAACAAATAAATAACAAATAAATAATCAATAGACAGCAAACATCCCCCAAGATAGTTATTATGTGTGTATATAATATAAAGTATAAAAAATGCATATTTATAAAAGGTATATATATATATATATATATATATATATATATATATATATATATATATATATATATATATATATATATATATATATATATTGTGTGTGTGTGCAATAAATATATTTTAAAAGTATGCAAATATATTAAAAATGTTAAAAATACTGTGTTAATCCATAAATAAGGGAGAGGTTATATTACCTCTCTTGTGCCTTTAATTTCAGTAAGGGGCTAATGGAGATATTTTCATTTAGACCTGACCAGTTACCTGCATTTAATCGTAGCTGCCAGTATAATTCTCTTTTTACTAATAATAATAACCAAGCCTCTCCTCTTATATCCATATTGATACTATCTATGACAAAAAATTGAAATTTATGGTTAATGTTTTCCATAATGTGTTTGATTAATGCATTGGAGTCTTTTTTTTACTTTTAATATCATATAGGTGTTCATATATGCGGCTCCTTAATTTACGTTCGGTCTTACCAATGTAGTAACAGGAACAGATGGTACACATAGCATAATATATGACCTTCTCTGAACAACAGTTATACTTCTGGTGAATCCTAATTTCCATGTTAACACAAAATAAATGACCCTCTCTAATATGTTTGCAATAGTTACATCTACCATACTTATTCATAGAACCAACTTTTTGGTTAAGATAAACATTTTTAATCTCAAAAATATTTTTCAATTTTTTTTTCATTTTCTATAGACTATAATAGGTTGTAAGCCTATTAAGGATCTAATGTTTCTCGTGTCTAAGGATGGACCAATTTTATTTTTGTTAGAAAAAATAGAATTATACTGGCAGCTACGATTAAATGCAGGTAATTGGCCAGGTCTAAATGAAAATATCTCCATTACCCCCTTAGTGAAATTAAAGGCACTAGAGAGGTAATACAATCTCTCCCTTATTTATGGATTAACACAGTATTTTTAAAATTTTTAATATATTTGTATAATTTTAAAATATATTTATTACACACACACACACACACACATATATATATATATATATATATATATACCTTTTATAAATATGTATTTTTTACACTTTGTATTAAATATGCACATAATAACTATCTGGGGGGGGGGTGTTTGTGCTGCCTATTGATTATTTATTTATTTGTTTTTTATTTATACATACACACATTTTTATTTATTGGACTGTTTACATTCAATTCACTCTGATTTTCATCTTATTAATTGTTTTAATTAATGTTGTCACTTCCTGTTAATATAAAAGGAAGTATGGATTCTTAGTATGTTATCTGATGAAGTCTTGATCTCCTAGATGAAAGCACTTATCTTTTGTGAATTTTATTGGTTGAATTTAATAAAGTGGATATTGCTGCACATTAACCGAGTTTGGGTTTTGCAAACATGAGTGAACATAGGAGTGGGACCAATCCAGATTCTTCACTTGGATTATTCATGTTTTGTGAACCATGCATGGTAGAGCTATCAGTTCAGCATCAATGCCCCCACCCAGGAGAAGTGACTGCCAGGAGTAGCACTGCCATGTCCACAGCCATGCTCAGATGTGCTGGTTATATCTGAACATGAGTGATGCCTGTTGGATGAGCTCTCCTAATGACTATGCCTAGATCCATGACCCTCTGGCCTACCACATCTGGGTGTGGATGCCTCAACCACTGATGGAGCAGTGGAAGTAGTGCAACTATGGGAGTGGGCATGGCCACGTTGGATAACACCAGATGATGTTTCAGCCCTATGGCCACATGGATACTGTCCCCCTCCCTGCAGATGTTTTATTACAGGCATACCTGTTCCACTGTGGCATTCATCTAATCCACTGAATTGACCACACAGTGGAGGTAGTCCCTCACATCAGATTGTACCTCTTCTAGAAGGCTAAACATGTCCTCAGAGGCACAAGTGGAACATGCCTGTGCCTCAGTGATGGCCTTGTACATACATTGAGTGGAACATAATGATACACCAGCATCAGGTGGAGGGCAGACAACAAGCCTCCTCCCAGCACCCCTACCAAGCCCACTGTGTGCCACCTCACCTACACTTCAGCTACAGCCAGAGTAACTGGCACTGAAACTGCAATAGCCACATTACCTTGATCAATTGTTTCACCCTCAACCTGTCCACTATCTGAGGGCTTAGTGGAATGGGTATGCATAGCCATACTGACTGTGTCTGAAGGAAATCAAGGGGATGTGCAAGTCACAACCTCAGTGTCAGACTGAATCTCTGCACCCCCCCCCCAACTGTGCCTCCATTTGATCAACATCATTATCAGAGCCTACAGATACTTTGATATCAGTTGGTAGAAGTCCTACACTTTCACTGTCAAGGTCACATGTAAAATTAAGCAACAAACATTGGAATGAAATTACTACACCCCTAAATATTAACCCAAAATATCTGAACAAAAAATAACATTGGTCACACAACTGCAGATTCTACAGCAATACAGACACAACCTCCTCACACACACCATTAATATATCTAAATAATGCTTAGTAGTAAGCAAACATTACAGATATAAAACCTGTATCACAAGCAGCAGATGCAGCCAAATTATGTTTTAATGTACAAAACACTATAATGTTGCCATATGTAAGCCTACCTGGAATCTGCTCCTGGGATACACTTGGCCTTCCAGCCACATCAGCACCGACATCACAACATCAATCACATGGTGCAAAGGCTCTCCTGAGGTGTCAGGATCTCTACTAATGGACAGGAACTCCTCATTTGGTGTCAGTGGTGGCTCAGTAGCAGGCCACCACTTGTAGCCAGCTGTTCTCGGGTAACTGCAGCCTCCCTCCTCCGTACATATGAAAACACATCAGTGGCCCGAAGCCACACCTGATAATAGTTGCAGTCATGACCACCAACGGCATTGACATCAGCAACTACCTGGTTCCACATGTCCTTTCTCGCAGTCATATCCCTCGGCCCCTTTCAAGTAGGAAGGCTCCAGGCAATTCATAGCCTGGATGATGACCTAATTCACAGGGGGGTTTGTGTGGATTTGCTGGCTTGGGTACCATAATCCTGTGTGGTATTAAACAGAAAAACCCATTAATAGCACATAACAGATATTTTTTTTTTTCAAAACATAAGTGTGCTGTGTACCCCTTGTCAACAAAAGTCACTGAAAAAAAACTTTTCATTTAGGAGAACAGAAAAGTAGGTGGCCCCAACATAAGGAGAGGTTATATTACCTCTCTTGTGCCTTTAATTTCAGTAAGGGGCTAATGGAGATATTTTCATTTAGACCTGACCAGTTACCTGCATTTAATCATAGCTGCCAGTATAATTCTCTTTTTACTAACAATAATAACCAAGCCTCTCCTCTTATATCCATATTGATACTATCTATGATAACAAATTGAAATTTATGGTTAATGTTTTCCATAATGTGTTTGATTACTGCATTGGAGTCTTTTTTTTACTTTTAATATCATATAGGTGTTCATATATGCGGCTCCTTAATTTACGTTTGGTCTTACCAATGTAGTAACAGGAACACATAGCATAATATATGACCTTCTCTGAACAACAGTTATATTTCTGGTGAATCCTAATTTCCATGTTATTAACACAAAATAAATTACCCTCTCTAATATGTTTGCAATAGTTACATCTACCATACTTATTCATAGAACCAACTTTTTGGTTAAGATAAACATTTTTAATCTCAAAAATATTTTTCAATTTTTTTTTCATTTTCTATAGACTATAATAGGTTGTAAGCCTATTAAGGATCTAATGTTTCTCTCGTGTCTAAGGATGGACCAATTTTATTTTTGTTAGAAAAAATAGAATTATACCGGCAGCTACGATTAAATGCAGGTAATTGGCCAGGTCTAAATGAAAATATCTCCATTACCCCCTTAGTGAAATTAAAGGCACTAGAGAGGTAATACAATCTCTCCCTTATTTATGGATTAACACAGTATTTTTAAAATTTTTAATATATTTGTATAATTTTAAAATATATTTATTACACACACACACACACATATATATATATATATATATATATATATATATATATATATATATATATATATACCTTTTATAAATATGTATTTTTTACACTTTGTATTAAATACGCACATAATAACTATCTGGGGTGTTTGTGCTGCCTATTGATTATTTATTTATTTGTTTTTTATTTATACATACACACATTTTTATTTATTGGACTGTTTACATTCAATTTACTCTGATTTTCATCTTATTAATTGTTTTAATTAATGTTGTCACTTCCTGTTAATATAAAAGGAAGTATGGATTCTTAGTATGTTATCTGATGAAGTCTTGATCTCCTAGATGAAAGCACTTATCTTTTGTGAATTTTATTGGTTGAATTTAATAAAGTGGATATTGCTGCACATTAACCGAGTTTGGGTTTTGCAAACATGAGTGAACATAGGAGTGGGACCAATCCAGATTCTTCACTTGGATTATTCATGTTTTGTGAACCATGCATGGTAGAGCTATCAGTTCAGCATCAATGCCCCCACCCAGGATAAGTGACTCTGCCAGGAGTAGCACTGCCATGTCCACAGCCATGCTCAGATGTGCTGGTTATATCTGAACATGAGTGATGCCTGTTGGATGAGCTCTCCTAATGACTATGCCTAGATCCATGACCCTCTGGCCTTCCACTTCTGGGTGTGGATGCCTCAAACACTGATGGAGCAGTGGAAGTAGTGCAACTATGGGAGTGGACATGGCCACGTTGGATAACACCAGATGATGTTTCAGCCCTATGGCCACATGGATACTGTCCCCCTCCCTGCAGATGTTTTATTACAGGCATACCTGTTCCACTGTGGCATTCATCTAATCCACTGAATTGACCACACAGTGGAGGTAGTCCCTCACATCGGATTGTACCTCTTCTAGAAGGCTAAACATGTCCTCAGAGGCACAAGTGGAACATGCCTGTGCCTCAATGATGGCCTTGTACATACATTGAGTGGAACATAATGATACACCAGCATCAGGTGGAGGGCAGACAACAAGCCTCCTCCCAGCACCCCTACCAAGCCCACTGTGTGCCACCTCACCTACACTTCAGCTACAGCCAGAGTAACTGGCACTGAAACTGCACAGCCACATTACCTTGATCAATTGTTTCACCCTCAACCTGTCCACTATCTGAGGGCTTAGTGGAATGGGTATGCATAGCCATACTGACTGTGTCTGAAGGAAATCAAGGGGATGTGCAAGTCACAACCTCAGTGTCAGACTGAATCTCTGCACCCCCCCCCCCAACTGTGCCTCCATTTGATCAACATCATTATCAGAGCCTACAGATACTTTGATATCAGTTGGTAGAAGTCCTACACTTTCACTGTCAAGGTCACATGTAAAATTAAGCAACAAACATTGGAATGAAATTACTACACCCCTAAATATTAACCCAAAATATCTGAACAAAAAATAACATTGGTCACACAACTGCAGATTCTACAGCAATACAGACACAACCTCCTCACACACACCATTAATATATCTAAATAATGCTTAGTAGTAAGCAAACATTACAGATATAAAACCTGTATCACAAGCAGCAGATGCAGCCAAATTATGTTTTAATGTACAAAACACTATAATGTTGCCATATGTAAGCCTACCTGGAATCTGCTCCTGGGATACACTTGGCCTACCAGCCACATCAGCACCGACATCACAACATCAATCACATGGTGCAAAGGCTCTCCTGAGGTGTGAGGATCTCTACTAATGGACAGGAACTCCTCATTTGGTGTCAGTGGTGGCTCAGTAGCAGGCCACCACTTGTAGCCAGCTGTTCTCGGGTAACTGCAGCCTCCCTCCTCCGTACATATGAAAACACATCAGTGGCCCGAAGCCACACCTGATAATAGTTGCAGTCATGACCACCAACTGCAGTGACATCAGCAACTACCTGGTTCCACATGTCCTTTCTCGCAGTCATATCCCTCGGAGTTGGTAGCCTGGTGCCCAACTTTCCACAGAAGGCACACACACACATGTCCAGGGCCAATTTAGATTATCCAATCCACCTACAGCATGTCTTTGGAATGAAACCAGAGCACCCAGAGGAAACAAACACGAGCACAGGGAGGACATGCAGACTCCGCACAGAAGGCACCCCAGCCGAGGATCGAACTGAAGAACCTCTTGCTGTGAGGTGCCAACGCTAACCGCTGCACCACCACAGACACCCAACACTGTGTACAGTACTGAGTGTGGAAAATAAAGCTGCAGCCTAGTTATTTCTGTGGCACCAGGTATAAGTGAAGGGAGTTTATGGTCAGGACCCATGTGAGCCAAAGCTCAAATCAAAGGTTCAAATCCAGCACTTTCCACTTTTTAGTAAGGGTGTTTTACTGTAATTTTTCACAAAACTTTGATTATAAAGGTAATACTACATACCAATAGCTATGTGTAGCAGGTTGATTAACAGAAAGGTACAATTACTCATTGCATAGACATAGTTTTGCAGGTATCATATGTGTTATGTCTGTGCTGAATTAGCATAATAGTGATGATTATGTAAGAACAATGCAGTTGCATATTTCTGATGGACACAACAGGTTACTGGCAATCATGTACACACCTCCCATAACACAAGTATAACTGTAAAACAGAATGTTTTGTGAAGTTTATATCATAACTCCAAACTATTACTAAAGTCATGCAATTCTATACATTTCCAGTATATTTTCAGACATTAGTCCTGCATCATACCTGAAAATACATAAGCTTGGACCGTATAATATCACAAATGTACATGGTTAATTGAAGTATAGCATCAGTCCCTCTTTAAACTGTATATTTGTAATGATCATAGTTGGCAAACACATCTTCTGTAGCAGTAAGGAATACTTACCTATGTGGAAATATAAGCATTCATTTTTACATCGGTTTGACTCCCACATTGTACAACTTACTTTTCACAGTGTGTAAGCCCCACAGAATATATGTCAAGTCATCCAACTAATCCCTTCAAAGTCATGGTTTGAAAGCCAAGTCATTTAACATTTTAGTGTTGACTATTGTACAAACTAGACAAGGTATTGCAGGACATATGCCATAAATCAGTGCCAAAATCTGACATCATCACTGCTGTTTTATAAACTCCCTTTCTCTTTTCCTGTTACATTTTCTCTTCACTTACCATCAAGCAAATGTAGTTGGCATGGTTGTGCATGTTTGCGTATGGATCATAAACCATGATATCATAATTGGGCATGAAATCATTTCTACTGTTTTTGGATGACCTTTGCAGAAATGGCAGGAGATGGGAAGGATAGTACTAAATTCAGGTCACAGACATGGGGTGTGGTGGAGTCAAAAATATTTTGCACTCCTCCTGAAGATTTACAGTCATATGCTACTGCAGGGGAACTATACTGGGTCTCACTACAAGGCTGAGGCTTGGAACAGCCTTGCTAAGGCTGTGTCTAGTGTGACTGACATACCACACACTGGGGAACCAGTGTAAGTACCTTAAGAGGCACAAGTAGGCACAACCCAACCATTGGCTGGATGAGTTTTGAACTGCTAAAACCTCCAAGTTGTGTAAGTATACAGATCAAGCAACTTGAAATGATATGCAGTAGTGCAGGTAGCCAAGACTAGTATGTATGTTTTCATGTCTCGTTTTCTTTCATTCTTTATTTTACAGCTGCAGAGGAAATCACAGCAAAGAGGGAGGCAAATGCTAAGAGATTAGATGGACTAAGAGAGGCAAGTGGTATGTCTGCAGCACAACTGACCCTGATTGTATTAAATATAATCTGATTCCATAGGTCAGTATCAGTTTCAGCATGCATAACTTTAATGCCAAGCATACATGCTTTCTTCTCTAGCTTTTGCTAATTGTATTAGGTAATTGTAATAGTGTATTCAGATTATGTGAGTTCATTTCCCACAATTAACCTATAGATTTACATTCAACAAGTATAATTTTTAAATTTGACATCCAGCAATTTTGGCTTTAATGCCATGTTGTTAAGTTAATCTGTAGTATCTTTAGAAATGTATATGTAATATGTGTGTATTCTAAGAATTACTTGTAACAATTCACAATCATTTTTGGGTTTGTAAAAGCTCTATAGCTACTATAATAAGAAAAGTATATTTACTGTAATAAAACATGAATGTGACATTTCATGGTTCTAATAATCTTGTTTATTTTTTTTGTCTCACCCCACCCCTTATCTCTCTGTCTCTCTCTTTGTGGGATACGTGGAGTCACACTGTTCTGATGTCATACCTTTCTGCCAACAAACTAAATGCATTTCAGCACAGGGTGGTGGGGCAACTGCTGCAGCCCAACCTGCCAACCTTCTAACATCCAGCACCTCAGGCACCCTACCTGGCAGTACTGTCTCAACAGCACTTTCCCCTCATGACCCATTCAAATCAGGCATTATTGCCCCAGCTGGTGGTGCACTAGTACCCTTAGGGATTATAGGGGGAGGCAGTGATTATTTCACCCATCAGGAGCTGCAAGGGATTGTGTGTGTGATCTAATATGGACTGGCCTTGGTGCCCACATCACCCCCACCCCCAGAGAGGTTGCTCATTAAAATAGAAAAGATACACTCTCATCAAGCAGTCTCACAGGGAACTGAGGACTGGGGCAAGTGATCACAGTTCTGTAGGTGAGGACTAGATTTTAATTGTTTCCATGCTTGACAACCATGTGCCTCTGATGTCCCCTACCTATCCTCAATCATGGTGTCCTACAGCATTTTGTGTCTATCACCATCCCTATGTATGTCTTGTTTGTCCTGATTATCTGTACCTGTGTCTTCACGTACCCTACCTACCTGACCCTCACATTCCTATGTCCCTTTGCAACATTCCTCTCTGTTTGAAAAAATAAATGGGAACCATTTCCCACAAAAAAATTGTCCCATGCATAGCTCTGCACTTCGCATATGTGTCTTCTTGACACACTTACTTTAGTCCAGTTGGCTATACAACATCATTGCATTGTTGTCATCCATCTGTGTTGTGCTGACCGTCCAAATTCATTCATTTTTGTCTACATGTGCACATTACTGTGTTGAAGAAGTGGATATCTATGATTCTTTCCTAATTCTCTCCTGCAAATTAATGTATTCCTTCCCCTTTATTCCCCTTTGCTTGCCTCCCACATTACACAGCATTCATATCAACCCCATTTTCACATGTTTAATCTGGTCAGAAAATAGAATCTCATACAGCACACATGGCCAGAAATAGCCCATAAAAAAAGCTTTCACTTTCTGTCCTTTGCATTTGCACATAGTTTGGCATCACACACCAATGCCAAGTGGTGGGGAATGGCTGATCACATCCTATGGCAAAATCTGGTGATTTTTTTTTTTTTCCCATTGGCCAAAACAGTCATGTTACACTATAGAAAAACAAAGTTAAGGCAGAGTAAAGACACTATTTTGAAACAGTTACATTTCTGTACACTGCTGGATGTAACAAAGTGTGAAAAAATGTAACAATGTGGAGTCTTGACATAAATCACTTGAGAGTTTTTTTTTCCCCACAGCATCAAGGATTTTATTCCAGATGAATCTCCCACAAATTCTTAATGAATGTTATATGTGTATGATATGTTTAATCACCCACATCTTAACATTTGTCACAGTTATCAGTTCTCATGGAGCTATATTGGATACTAATCAGACAAAAAATTGTTTGGATTGACATCCATCCTCATAGCTATGGCATAGTTTATCCAGCCTTGTTTTGCTTGTCATAAGCCTGTTGTCTCTCTCCTAACCCTTCTTTACCCCCATGTCAGTCATTTCATGCTGCACAGCATGGCAGTTTAATAATGAGAAAAGACCAAAAACATGTCCATGAATGTTACATTACACAAAACATTGCTATGTGTATTTCCATCTCTCCTTGTATGCATCCCTTCCCTACCCCTTTTTATGGGTGTGTATCTATTAGGCTGATGGATGTACAGGTCATATCATGTTTTTTGCATATTGACATGAATATGCTGATGGATAATATAAAAATGTTAACTTAATTCAGTAAGGGATTAGTGTTCCTATAGTGTGAAAGGTTTTGAAATATGCTGTAGGATTCCCTTTATGTCATGTTCAAGTGATGATGGATAAATGCTCATCTAATATGATGTCAAAATTGTACTTACTGTGAAGAAGCATACAGCATATACTTTTCAGGATATCTGGCCCTACACAAATAGTTAGCATATCTGCTGAGTCATACTGATCATTTCAAAAGCTGTAACCTCCCCTACCACTTGTAACAAGCTGTACACACAGTTAATATGTGATTTGCAGTGAGGCCTACAAAAGAGCTAGTAGTTGTAGAAGTGTATTGAGGTAGGGTTTTCTTATACCATATGAGGAAGACACATACTTTAGTGTACCCACTTATAGTCCCATTTGCACTCCTGATCATATTTGCTAAGCTAATGACATCTTGACACCATTTGTAATAAAAGAGAATCATCTGGATTTGAATTCTGGCTCTGACCAGGAGTTCTGTGCTCTTAACACCCTGTGCCACACATAAAACTAGGCAGCAAGTGTATTTTCCACACTAGTACTGTCCTGAGTGCTGATGGCCATTCATTGTCACTGAGCCTGTTTGCATGGAGGAAGGCATACTACATCAAATTTTTCAGTTTTTTTAAGCAAAGAACCAATTTGCTTGGCACTTAACATCACACAGATGGGGAAGGCAAGGCCAAGAGTTATTTATGGAATAAAACTTTGGCCCTAACACTTCATAGACAGACTACAGCATGCACACCATACTATCTGCAGGCAATTTATTTGATAACATATCTTGCAAGCCTGAAACATGAAACACTAGCAACATCTAGATGTGCTTTGCAGTTAACTACAATCAGGTCAGTTACTGTATGTCCCTATTTGCACATAGTTTGGCAATGAGCATAAGTGTACACTGCTACTTCGTAAGTCCAAGTTGAATTTCTGAAAATTGAACCACACATTTGCTATTACTTTGCCAGCATCTGCACAAATCAGCTTCTCAGACATGCACTTTGTGAAGTTATGTATAGCATTTCTTTTTTTTTCAGTAATAGTTCTTTATTATTTTTCAACTTGTTCATACAAACATTTGAGCGAGAAAAGAAAAGTAGGTAATTTCCAAACAATGCTTCTAACAACAATTCTACAATATATGTACACTATTTACATGAATGCTTCCATCATTTAACAAAAAGCAATAAAGAAGAACATATGAAGAGTCTTATCAGTAGGCCTAATATCTTGTAGTAATTTAATTTCTGATCAAATTTGATTTTATAGTATATATGTGCAGGGGTTTACCTGGGCTCGGTACATTAAGCCAGAATAATATTGAAAATTTGTTCCCAGATCTTCAAATTATTTATATGTTTGCTATAGTCATTGATTAGTAATTTGTGGGCTAATATATGTTTCATCGCTAAAATCTTGAAATTGTCCCATGAAGTTTGAGATGGATTCAACCAATTTGTAGCTATGTAGAGTTTCATTAACAAACAGATATTTATAAGTATGGTCATTTGGGATCTAGATAGATAGTTTGGAGGGATATGTAATATCATAAATTCCCAAGAATTTAAAGAATTCCAAAGTCTGTATATACATTTACAGCTCCAGAACACGTGAAGGAGGTCAGCAGTTTGATCTTTACAGTATGGGCATTTAGGAGAATGTTTAGAGTTAAATTTATGCAAGCTAAGTCGTGTATAGTAAGCATTATTAAGTATCATGAGTTGGCAAAAGTTATGTATAGCATTTCTAACACTGGTTACTGGGCTGTAATCCTCCAATACATGGAAATGGATTCATAAACACAATTGAAGGGCTGTGACATGTGTGCTTCACTGAACACATACTTCTGATATTCATTTGTGCCCTGCAATAGTACACTTATAAAATATATATATAAGGACTTTTGCCACTGTCAAACAAACTCCAAAATTACAGAGTATAACTGCATTGTTACATCTGTTATGGGTTTATAGTGACACTAGACATTCATCATCCATGATCATATCCCATTGATATTGTCAGTATCTTGTTTTAATGTGGACATACCTTCATCTGAATATGAAGACACATAACTCCATCACTCCAGCAGTGCTGTTCCAAAAGTGTGCATTTGTGTATGTGTGTATGTCATCTACATAATATCCTGAGAAACAGATACATGTCTGTCTCTCTTCTACAATATGTCACCTAGGTTGTCTGGATGTATTCTTATGTCCTTTTCCAAATTGCACTCACACAATCATATCACAAGTCCTGGCTTTACAGACAAGTCTTATAACAGTATATGGTACCTGTGACACTAAGATGGTGTCATTCTCTGTAAAGTGCACTGTAATACAAATCAACTCATGACTTCTGCTGTAGCATGAGCACTAAATACTGTGTTCTGTAAACTGTGGCATTAAATAGATAGGGCTTCTAATCTAAAAATTGGTGTGTGTGTGTGTGTGTGTGTGTGTGTGTGTGTGTGTGTGTGCGTGCCTATATACGTCAATGTGTGTGTAGTTAGGAGAAAATGAGTCCAGGTCCTGCTATCCTTACTCAAGTAGCATTTAGAAGACACTTTTACAGTGCTACATGACATCGAAGCAATTTCATACAGCCCTCCCAACATCCTCTTCTGAACATGCAGTAAGGATGTCAGACTTCTATAAAGTGCACTATAACAGTGATTACAACAGACTTCTGTGGTGGTGCTAGCATTAAGTACTGCAGTCTGCAACTTGTGTAAATAGGTAGGGGTTCTAATCTCAAAGCTGTCAACTATAAATCTGGAGACAATTTTATACCAGGATGTGAGTCCACATCTAGGTCAAACTCTCCTCCCAACATGTTGGTCTCTGCACACACTGGTGATGTCCTCCTCTATAAAGTGAACTCTGGCACTGTTATGCACAAACTTCTGTGGTGGCAGCTTGTATAACTAGATTGGTAGGGCTTCAAATCTCACTGCAATCAACTTGAGTATGTGTGTTTCTTCCTTCAATTATCAGTCTAGAAACAAGTTTACACTGGGGTGTGAGTCTACAGCTATGTCAAACAATCCTACCCAAACATCATCTTCTCAGCATACATTGATGATGTCATCCCCTATAAATTGCACTCTGACAGTATTAAAGTCAGATATCTCTGGTGGTACTAGTCTTACAGTGTATGGAACACACCTTTTACACCTACACTGGTGAGGTGTTCAATCTGACATCAGTCAACTAGTGTGTGTGGTTTGGTGTTTTGAACATGTTTTCATTTGACTCCAGCTCAGGAGGGCCTTCTTCATAATTCCCTGAATCCAATATTCCCTTTTTCCCTCTGTCCACATAACATCCTTTCTGCATAACACTGAGGATATCATCATCTCAAAGATGCATACACACATTGTGAAGCAGAGTCCTTCCATGACCCTCTGCAAGCCATCTCCACACCACTGGACATGTGATTGCTAATTCTATCATGGGGTGCTGCACATGTCACATAGGTTCATAGGTTCATAGGGTGGTACTAGGCTATCTGCCCTAGGGCCTTCACAAGCCTAGCCATAACACTTCCCTGGCTATTTCTTCCCAGAATATTTACTTTCCTAGTCCCCTGTCTAACAGGGTGACTGACATGATACCTGGGGTGAATTTCCTATCTCCCATCCAGTCGCCAAGTTTCCTTTTGAAGTGGGCCAAAGAGGCCCTCACCTTGACATGTATCTTTTATCATCTGATTAAGGGATTTACCCAAAAGTGCTTATGATACTGATTTTATTGTTTTAATAAAGTGAAGTTGCTTCATACACAGTGTGGTAGTACTTGCCTTACTTTTGGATTTATCAGCTTGAGATGTATGGGCAGTCTATTCCAGAGTATAGGGAGTCTCTGGGTCAGGAACCTATCTCTCCAGCATGTTTTGTTCAATGTGATGACCAGGTTTAGATCCCTGGAGCATGTGGCTCTGAGGGATTGGGATTTCTTTAAGTGTATCCAAAAAACTGGCAAGAGACTCCACGACAAAAGCAGAAGAGGCAAGACTTACTTAACCAGAGTTTATTAAAATGCATACACAGTAAGCGCTTTCAGGCAAACATGCCTTCATCAGACAAAATAAAAAAGTTAAAACCACTTATTTAAAAATCATAGCAACCAATCAGAAGCTAATATTTTACCCTCTTTTTTCTTAAAATGGGCTTTAAATGTATAAATCTATTTAGACTAGGGCTTCTATCCGCACCTAGTCTAATTATCCATTTTGTTTCTAAACATTCGGTTTCATTAGATAAACCCTCCCCTCACATTGTTATGTATGTTCTGCAGAACCATAAACCTAAAAAAAGTGATCTTCATGTTCATCTATACATTGTGCCAAAGCATTGTGTACATCATGATGTTTGATATCAACATGTGTCCAAAGATTCTTTCTTTTGACATACAATTTGTCTTACCAACATAATATGAGGTACAGAGTTGGCAAACAGACAAATAAACTACATTTCTAGTTCTACAGTTAGCAAATCCCTTTAATGAATACACCTGTTGTGTCCTGGGATGTATAAATGAATTGGAGGAACTAATATGAACACAAGCCCTGCAATTTTGGCATGGGAAAGTTCCACGCCGCCCAGTTTTAGATCCCTGGAGTGTGTGGCTCTGAGGGATTGGGATTTCTTTAAGTGTAACATGTCCAACAGCTATGGGTTTGACATGGCCTTGTATGTTAAGCAGAGATCACCTCTGAGAAGGCGATATGTGACAGAGTATAGCTGGAGTTTTTTTTAGATGGTCAGCATAGGGCATCTGCTTTAGGCTTGTGATTCTTTTAGTGAGGTATTTCTGTGGCCTTTCCAGTTGTTGCAGATGTCTTGTGAGGTACATACCAAATGAGGCATTGTACTCTATAATGAGTGTAATGAGGGATGAGTACAGTGGGACAATGACCTCCTTTTTTCTGGATGAAAAGCCCTTAGTGATGAGATGTGCCACATAGAAGGCTTTCCTGACTGTTGTAGTGATGTGGTTATCAAAGGTGAGACAACTGTCCACCTGTTTCCCTAAGTCCCTTATCACACTATCAGTATTTAGTGTACTGCCACTTATGTGATAATTCATGGGAACATGTTTTTTCCCAAAGGGGATAACTATACACTTCTTGGCATTGAGCTTGAGCCCATGGTTCTGACACCAAACATCTGTTTCTGTAAGGCTCTTTTGTAGAATATCCACATAATTTGGGGATTCAGTAATGGCTCCCAGTTTGCAGTCATCTGCAAACTTTGTTAGCCAGAGTCCCTTAGTGCTGGCCTGTACTGCAGAGAAGTAGATTCCAAACAAGAGTGGTCCCGGGACTGAACCCTGAGGTACTCCACTTGTCACTTGTCTGGAGCTGGATTTTGAGTCATCTACTTTTACAGTGTGAGTTCTGTCAGTAAGCCAGTTGGCAACCCATCGAGTGATGTAGGGATTAATGTCCAGCTTAGTTAGTTTATCTATGATTCCAGAGTAGGGGATGGTGTTGATGGCCTTGCTGAGGTCCAGATAGGCTGTGTGGACCTCCTTGCCCTCATCCATGGCTCTGGAGACTGATTTGAAGAAGTCATTCAGGTTGAGGAGACAAGATTATCCCTTTACGAAAGCAAACTGGCTGGGGTCCAGTGTTTGAAGGTTGCCAATGTCTTTGTTTATAAGTTCCATGATAATGCGTTCCATGGCTTTGCAGATCAGGCTCATCAGACTGATGGGATGATAGTTCTCAGGATCCAAGGTGAACCCCCCCCCCTTGCGGAGTGGGATAACTGTATCTGTTCACCTCTCATTGGCCATGAAGCCTGAGGTGAGGCTATGATTAAACATGACACTTAGGTTAGGTGCCAGTTCATTTTGTAGGTCATGTAGTACACAGCCCAGGATGTCATCTGGTCCCATGGATGCTCTATTCTTAGCTTTGGAGAGTGCGTTTTTTACCTGTGTGGCCTTGATTACCAGAATTTGGCAATCTTTTAGTATTGAGATGGGCCCCTTAGGGGTTGAGAGGGGGGTGAAGTTGGCACTGAATTGATCTGCCAGGATATTGGCAATATCCTTGGGAACAGTATATTTAATGCCATTCTGTTGTAGCTCAGAGCAGAACTGAGCATTGCCATTTAGATTCTTGACATAACTATAGAATGCCTTGTGGTTGTCCTTGGAATTTTTGGCAATTTTATTTTTGCAACTAACTTTGGAAGATTTTATGAGAAATCTCAACTTCTTACCGAGGCTGGTAAGGGAGTATTTTGCATCCTGGGATTTTCCTCTTTTCTGCAACAGTTTCTTCCTTCTGTTGTATAGTTTGTTTATGGCAGGGGACCACCAGATTGGTTCCTTTTTTGGAGGACAGCATCTTTGTTCTATTTGGAATTGCACAATTCATGCATGAGTGGATGTGCTCATACAGTGCCTTAGTGTAGGATTCAGCAATCGAACTTGCATGGATGTCATGAAGTTTGTCACTTCTGACTTGAGTAGCATGAAGTTAGCTTTGGAGATGTTTTTTATGGAGGTTTCCTTACTGGGGGTTGGGGTGGGATGAAGATGTGGATGTCAAGGATGATTAGCTTATGGTCAGACCTGACCAATGAGGGGGGGACCACTGGTGTGGAGCATCAGTCTTCCATGTTGGTAATGACCAGGTCTAGGATATTTGAGCCTCAGGTGGGACTACGGATTAGTTGATCCAGGGCGTTGGAATTTATGAATTCCAAGAATCATTGGGCAAAGGTGTTGGTACCCGAGTATTTTCCCAATTAATGGCAGGATAGTTGAAATCACCCAGTATTAGGGTATTTGGTTGTATTTTAATATCTTCCAGTATGTTTAGAAAGGTGTAGTGAGATTCTTGGGGCATTGTGGGTATCTGTAGCAAGCTACAATTTGGATTGCAGTCTTACCTAGTGTTAGTTGCACCTGTAGAATTTCAGATGCATTGTGTTGGGCAACTAGCCTGGAGGTGTGAATATACTTGGTGAATATGGACACTCCTCCACCTTTAGTGTTTCGGTCCTGGTTTGGTGGCTGAAAGGTTTGGTAAGAGTTGTAGCCTGGTACTGCAGGGGTGCTCTCTGGAGCCTTGAACCAGGTCTCAGTTACTGCACAGATATCGATGTTCTCCATTGTTGGGAGTTCCTTGAGAGAGTGCATTTTGAGGTTTAGACTTCTGGCATTGAGTAGCATTATCTTCAATTTTTGCATGCTTATATCGGTTATGGTGGTGGTTTTGTCCTTTGAGCTTTGCCTAAAAAAGGCACTATAGGGGTAGCAAGAGCCTTAGCCAGTAACCTGAATCCCAGGGGCGACAGGTGCAGACCATCTCTGGCAAAGCATCGTGCTTTGTCGATCATGTCATCCCAGGCAGACAGATACTGGATCCCCATTGAATGACATCAGAAACTTAGCCAATTGTTGAAGTCAATCATTTTGTCCTTATACTATGGTATCATTCTGGGCGCAGGCAGGATGCTTCTCATATGGACAGAGGTAGTCAGTATTAAATCAAACACATATGCACGTACCCTACTATCTTCCATTACATAGATATAGCGATTTGGGTTTAAATAAGATAATAATGGATTGCATTTTATTTTCTCCTGGCTAGTAGCATAGTAATGTCTTATGACCCTCTTAACATTGCACATATCAATGGTGTTGTCATCCACGTGTGCGATGTTGAAATATGCATGTACTGTAGCCCTACAACAGTGTTTTCCAATCTGTGACTTGAGCTACTGTACTGATGCCAGTTGCTACTAGTTGCTTCCTAACAGCTGTAGCAATATGCCTCCTGAGGACTGTTGACATGGGATGATGCTGTGTATACTGTTGCCTTACTAAGGCATGTATGTGTTCTTGTAGTGAAGTATATCAACATAATACACAATTCTCATTCAACCATCACAGTGATACTTACAGTATGGCACACATGCATGTGTATACCTAACATCTAAAAATATTATCTGACATAGAGCAATATTACATCATACTGATTACACTGGCACATATGCCTCTGTTCATCCACATGTTGTAAAGCTGTTATATACACAAACATATGACATGTTGACAAATTCATTGTATGCAATGTTGTGCTGCTATTCACAAGGATTATACAGGTGTTCCCCAACAACATTGTATGACTATCATCATTTATGTTATCGAATGTTCTGCTTGAACCACATCCACCTAATTTGTAACATGTTCATATATGATGCTATGGCCCTCATCCACACATTTCCACTGATAAACATAATAGTATATGATGTTCAACTGATGTAATCCCATAAAGCAGGCAGAAGACTATGAGTGTGTTAACAGTTCCACTGTGTCACGTGATTCATACCCATCATTTTATTTGGAGGTGATATACAGTCTGATGTCCAATTGTAGCTTAGGTACAGCTATATAGTGACTGTTATGAGTCACAGATGAAACAATACATAACATTAGTATCACTACTTTTCAGTTTGCATGAACACAAATGAATATATGTCAGGATATCATGGCAGTAGAACATTTTCACTAGAAACATTAGGGGGACAGTGATTGTGCGGAACATGTGTTGAATTTTTGATATTTATTTATAGAGAATAGTCCATATATTGTTTGCTATGTGTACAATATTACAGTGACAACTTCTTTGATCATTGACACTTGACTTTGCATTGCTATAATATCTGTGCACGTGGCATAGTTGATGCATTGTCATCAATCTCAAATAGTGTTGTACCATTCATTATAATGGATCAGTTCTTAATTCACACATCAATTGCAAATGCTTCAGACAATATCCATTCCTACTATGTGTGGCAGATCTATGTAATACAGAACTGTGTGTAAGGGAATCCACTCATAGCAGTGTGTTGGTTGTATGTGTTATCTGTATGGCTAATACCTTTGTCAGACAATGATGCTTTAGTCAAGTGTATCACATGTGGTACAGTGGGCTCACATACAGCTGATCAGCCATACAGAACTATTGTTTGGGATGCATAAACATTAGGATTTGACAGTGCAGACTTCCCTTCAATGTATTCTACTAGATGCTTCTGTGCTATGTCTTTCTGTGTTGCACCTACTAAATACACAGCTCTATGATAACATCGATGGCATGGGTTTGATTCTTACAAGTAGGGATTGTGGCTTATGTGTCATGGAAATCTCTCAGCTGGCCAAGATTGCATTTGACTTCAACTCCAGGTTTAACACTGTCCCTTTTAACCCCTCCAAATAGAAGTAATTTTTGGAGAAGGGGTGGTGAATTTTCCTCATTACAGTTGTACATGTCTGTTCCTGCAGAACATGTATAATAAGTTACACTCACATATTATATCAATGCTACAGATTAATGGTTGTAATATTTTAAAAGTGTCCATGACTGTGTCTGTTTTTGTCTACATGTGTCTAGGAGTCTGCTGCTATCTGTCCTTGATTTGTTGAGTGGTTTGGTGGCATGTCTTCAGAGTATGTACATACCCCCTATCGGATATACCATCTTTGCTAAATGTCCTCTTCAGTGAGCATGCCACTGATATTTACATCACAACAATTCACCTCAATTGACATGTAACCTTGTGGGACTGTCATGTATATATGATCGTGTATGATGAAATGGTATACTTGCACGGGAGATGTGAATAGCAGTACTTACTATGTTATCTATATATGTGCTTAATGTTATCTTATTGACTCTTCTTTGAAGTATACATACATTAACATATCCTATTTTGAGGACATTGACATATTTACCATGCCCTCTTCCTGTTTATTCATTCATATTGTTCATGTCTATGCCCATTTTCATTACCACACTTTCCCTGGCTAGTGTATGTTTCTTTATATTTGCCCTTGCCATTTCTACCTCCATTATTTTATTCTGCAAACAATTGTTGCATACATTGCACTCAGTATACTTTTTTGCTGTGTTATTACTGCTGTTATTGCAGTATTTTCAACCCTGCTAGTCACTGTGGCTGTACTTGCAATCTCACAGATCAGGTTTGTCCATAGGTACACTTGAAACATCATGTTTCTGTGCTTGTTCTGCTCTGCATGGTTTGGTAGCAGCAGCACTGTTTCTGGCCTTGAAACATTGCTTATATTTGCATGATAAGCACCATGAATATGCGATTAGTGCCACTGCTCATCACACTAATACTTAAACTTCATGTAGGCTTCACTCAATGTCTACACAGAGTTGATTGAATTCCCAGGTGCATTTTCCACCCTGACCAAAAATGATATACCAAAAACTAATAGAAAATACATATAATTGAACTGGCCAGACTGTGACACCGAAATGACTATGCAACTTTTTATTTTATACCTATATGCAGGAGGCACTATATCAATCATGTTTTGACAGCTTTTAATAAAAGTTTCTGAGAAGGCGCACCATCAACACAATAAATTTAGAACCAGAATAATTAGCACCACCAAGGGTCTAATAATGGTTAAAAAGTGTTTTGATAAAAATTGATCCCCTGCATCTCATAAAAGAGACTTCATCAGAATAAAATGATCTCAACACAAGAACATTATCTACCAGTAATAAAATAATTTCATGGGTTAACTGTTAGTTAATAAATTAAAATTACTTCTTGCAGAGAAGATTAATTGAAATTAATGGGAGTGGGTTCTTTTTTATACTCATTCCTTTAAGGAAGAAGCAATCATTTTATTCTGATGAAGTCTCTTTTATTGGCTGGAGAAGATAACAATGTCCTTCATGCTAGTCTAAAACACTCTCTATAATATCAAGCAACATCTCACACACACAGTGGACTGAGGTGAAAATAGAACTCCTACATATCTAAGTACATGGACTACAGAGCACAGTACTTTATGCAAGAGCAATGGCACAAATCTGATTTATTGTCCCACATACTAGTGTAAAATGCTCACTGTAATGTCAGACATGAACTGCAACAGACTCACACACAGTTGGTTGCAGTGAGAATAGTACCCCTACCTATCTAAGTACAGGGACAATAGAACCCTGTACTTTATGCAAGCACCACAGCACAAGTCTGATTTATACTTGAGTGCAGGTCAGCTTATAGGAGGACATCAGCAGTGTCTGTTGAGAAGAAGATAACAGTGTCCCAAGTGGTGTAAAATGTTCACACACACACACACACACACACACAGTTGACTGAAGTGAGAATATAACCCCTACCTACATAGAAACACAATACGTAATGCAAGTGACACAGCACAAGTCTGATTTATACAGGACTGCAGGTGAACTTATAGTAAATGACATCAACGGGCCATGTGAGAGGTAAGAGGTTAGGAGGCATATATGAAATGGATGTGTAGGGATGTGCAAGTATCAAAATGCTGATATTCCACTACATTGGAGCAGTAACTGTGGGATATACACTTCTGCTTTTCTGCCTAGACACACACACACACACACACACACACCAAGTTAATTGCAATGAGAACAGAGCCCCTACCTATCTATGTACACAGACTGCAAAACACAGTACTTAACACAAGCACCATGGCACAAGTCTGATTTATACAGGAGTGCAGGTGAACTTACAGTAGATGACATCAACAGTGTCTTATGAGGAGAAGATAACAGTGTCCCACATGCTGGTGTAAAATGCTCGCTGTAACATCAAGCAACAGATCACACCCAGTTGACTGCAGTGAGGATAGAACCCCCACCTGCCTAAGTACACAGACTACAGTACTTAATGCAAGTGCCACAGCACAAGTCTGATTTATACAGGAGTGCATGTGAACTTCTAGCAGATAACATCAACAGGTCATGTGGGAGACAAGAGGTTGTGAGGCCTGTAAGTAAAGGATGTGTAGGCATGAGCAAGTATCAAAATACTATCATTCCATGGCATTGGATAAGTATCTGTGGGATACACACTTCTGCTCTTCCATCTAGACACACACACCAAGTTGACTGCAGTGAGAACAGAACCCCCACCTATCTAAGTACATAAACTACAGAAGACAGTACTTTATGCAAGTACAATGGCACACGTCTGATTTATACAATAGTGCAGGGGAACTTATAGTAGATGACATCAGGCATCCATGTGGGGGACAACAGGTTATGAGGTCTGCATAGGCACATAGCTTCATAGGTTCATATGAGGCCACTAGCCTAATAGCACTAGGGTGTTTAGAAGCCTAGCTGTGTAAAAACATAAGTACCCTTATTGAGCATAGTTGGATGGTCATGTTTAGCAGAGCGAGCTTGTGAGCAGCATCAACTGGTCTTGTCCATGAGGGACATAGGTGCCAGCCCAGAGGTGATTTTACAATTACCCAACCAGGACTCAAGGTCGCACTTGAACACTGAGCCAATTCCAGAGGCATGTGAATCATTCTGGGATACATCTATCTTCCCAGGATGTTCTGTTTATGTCACAGTCTAGGTTGAAAACTCTCAGACAAATTATTCTTGTCCCATTTAAATTGCAGATGCCTATCATTTCCAGAAGGGCAGGGTCTGAGTCTGCTCTGCAGGGCAGGCATAGGTCACCTCTCAGCAGCCTGCATGATACTAAGTACAGTGACAGGTATATCAGCCATTCTATATATGTCATGTTTGGAGGCCTGGGAGTCTCCTAGGAACAACCATGTGTTTTCTCCAATTGCTGCAGGTATCTGGTGAGGTACAAACAGATATGAGCATTGTATTCCATTATTAGTGTGATAAGGGTAAAGTACAGCAGAAGTATGACTACCCTGGGCTTGGATGTGATGTCCACTATTATGATGTGCTCAATGCAGATTGTGTGTGTCACCTCTATGGGCACATAGTTGCTATCAACATGTTTTCCCAAGTCTCATAACCCTGTGTTTGAGCTTGTGGGGGTGCTATGTATATCATAATTAGCAGGGGTACTTCATTGACAAAGCGGACAATGAGGCATTGTATGCTTTAAGGTTTAGTCTGTGAGTTTGGCACCAATCATTATTCCATGTCAGCCCCTTCTCTATGTTACCATAATTGGAGGACTCTATATGAGTGCATCCAGTTAACAGTCATCTGCAAACTTGGTAAACCACAGGCCATCTACTATTACCTGTGCTTCAGGAAAGTATTTTCCAAACAGTTAAGGGCCCAATACAGGTCCTTGTGGTATTCCCACTGGTGAGTGGGCTAGTGGTGGAGGTGCATTCCCTAACTTTGAGAATGTGTATTCTGTCATTGAGCCAGTTGGCTATCCATCTAGTACCATAAGGCCTAATTCCCAGATAGGAGACCTTTACTATGAAACATAAATGGGAATAGTGTCAAATGCCTTGGATAACTCACCATAGGTGGTATGTCCTGTTATCCTTCATCCAGGTATTTGGGGACAGTATCGAAGAAGTCCACAAGGGTCAGTAAACAAGATCTACCCTTGACAAAACCAAAATGGGTAGGGTCAAGTGTGTTGAAGGTCACCTATGTCCCTGTGGATATAGTCCATGCTGATACCTGCACTAGCCTTGCAGATAAGGTTTTGTAAGCATATGGGTCAATATTTGTAGTTCTGCATGTTACCAGATTGATGTGCATTGCATAGCACACAACATTTGATATATGTGTTTGATATATGTGTGGAAAAAAGTACTAAGACTCTAGGGTTGCAGTGCTTGGTGGGGGTGCAAACATATACATTTATTCTAAATATGTGACATACTGTTAGACAGGACCCTCAGCTTGTAATGTTTCCACATGTGATTTCGTGTCATACACAAGAAATGGACAATAAACAGGAGTAATAAACCATACTGTATACATTTCCATAGCATGATGATCAGTGGGTTTCAGCAATGGTTACCCAAGTGCATACTCATGCAAGATGCACATATTTGTGTATAACTAGCAGTCTGCAAACATGAGACTCTAAGTTAGTATTGAGTCTCTGGAATACTGTTGCTACTTAACTGTCTCTGTGGCAGCATGTGTGAATGCAGTGATACATTTCTTTTTGGGGCCAGATGGTACTGGGTTCAAATGCAGCTGTATCTAGTACTTTTAACTACTTTTGCACTACTGTTGCTGGGCATTGCTGCATGATGTGATGAAATGGGGAACAAGCAGGGGGAAGAACAAATTAAAGCAGAGCAGGAATGTGCAGGAGGGAGGTAGGAAAAAAAACATAACTATCCATTTCTTTAACACTGTAAAGTGAACATATGTGCAAAATATTAAATAAACTTGGACTGTCACCTTCAGAGAGAGGGGTGACCACAACACAATCATGTTCTATAGCCAATCAGAAAGAATCCAGTGTGTCATGAAGACGTGTTCAAAATGAAGAGCTATGTATGGGACAATTTTTTTTTGTTCGGAACAGGTGCCCATTTTTTTTTTTTAGAGAGAGAGAGAGAGAGAGAGGGGACTGTTGGGAAGGGATGTAGGAATGTCTCTGTGAGGTAACTTGAGTAGATGAGGACAAAACTGCAGACAGACAAGACAAACAAGACAAGAGATAGGGATGGTGACGGACAAAAAAGATTGGGAGATACCATGACTGGGGGTGAAGGTTGGGGCATCCTGAACCCATGGTCATCAAGTTGGGTGACAGTGATAATCTAGTCCTCACCCACTGGACTTTCATCACTGTCACCTCATTCAGCTTCTGGCTGAAGTGCCTGACATCTGCAGCTCCTCCTCCTGGTATTATGTAAAATGAAGGACAGCAGCCTCTCCAGCCAGCATGGGCATGCACCAACAGTGCAGTGCACAATCCTATGCACCATCCCTGGTAATTCAGTGTGGATGATAAAATCACCACCTCTGCCACTGCTCCTCAAGGGTACAACTGGACCAGGGCAGGACTATCTGAGGGGACAGGTAGTGCACAGGCAGCAGAGGTGGTGCTGCCATACTGGCTCCCAGATATGCTGAGCAATAGTGCTGGAGCCAGTAGAGGGGGGAAAAGCAGATCCTGTGGGGCAGGCCTACCCTGTTGTGCTATGGAGCATTTAATGATGTGGTACACATGGATGACATGGACACATTTTGACAACATGAAATAAAGAATAAATAAATAAATAAATAAAAATAAAAAAAGACAAGATAAGGGTTGGGGTGAGAGAAAAAAGAGATAAGATTAGTACTTTCATATGTAACATACAATGCATTGATACAATTAATTGACTCTATTGTCTTTACTATTACTTTTAGGACTACCAACTCCTAACAGATAATTTTTTCTTTTAAGACTACCAGCTCCTCACAGATGCACACTATACTACAGATTGCAGCAAGTACTCCTTGACGTGCATATGTTGCACATATGCTTGCTCCACTTACACCGATTACACTTTATTGCAGGGCATTTGTGTCACTCGTATAGAGATTTTAATTTAATTTAAATATAAATTGCAGAAGTAACAGTATTGTATAGCTGGGAAGTGTAGTATTTCGACCCACATCCTAGGACTAAAATGTAATATTGTTCTTTTGGTTTGTGCTACAGACTAAAGCATGCACATTTGCTTTTACAGTTGAGATATGCATGCTCAGTTTGATAATTGTAATACTGGACTCTTGGTTTGTGCTACAGTCTAATGCATGCATACTTGGTTTTACGGTTGAGATATATATGCTGAATTTGATACAATTCTATAAAATATCAAAAAAGCTATTTTAAACTTTTAATGCTAGAATAACAGCACCATTCTGCGGCATAGATGCTACATGCTTCCTTAATCTTCACCAATCTATCCTCATGGATTCAGACATTTATCTCACAATCACACTTAGCTGTGGAAAAAAAAAAAAACAGAACAGAACAGAATACCATTATGAATAATACTCTCACCTATATTCAACTTTTAAGTCTTACAAGTACTCTCTGTAGGTGATAAGTACACATGTGTGGGATATCCGCTGTCGTAAATTCCTCAATCCAATGGTCAGTAGTATCCCTGTTCCTCCTTCAGAGGTCATTAAACTGATGCCTATATTATTTGCCAGTGCAGTGGATATCTGTGGCACTGGTTACAGCCCGAGCTACACTATCCCAAGCTTCTGACTTACACTGAGAGCCAAAATAATCCACTGTAGAAGTCTGCCACTGTGGTTCTTAACTAGGAGTCCAATAAAAATCTTAGACTCCTGAACAACCCACCTTTGTGCCCTAACCCTGACACTTTCTCCACAAACACCTGCCATGTCTCCCATGGATCTAGAGCAATGGAGAATGAGGCTTTCCTGCCAATTCCAGTCATAGAGTTTACTAGAAGTGTGCACACTGTTTGAAAATGTTGCACTCTGCTTGTGTGCACATCTGAGCATCATGTTTGCACAATGGCAAGTGGAACTCAACAGTGGCAAGCAGTGAAGCATTAAATAATTGCAATTGCAATTTCAAGGTTATTGGATGTACAGGCAGCTGTGTATGTGTGTTAGGCAAATCTGAAGGTCATGCCAGTCCAAACAGCAGAAATATACTTACAGGAACATAGTACACAGTATACCCACAGTCATACATGTGATAATAAATGTGATAATACATAGATATATACATAAATAAGTGACACAATAGTGCCTTCTCAGCCCTCATACATATAATTAATATCAGCTACACTATGTCAAGTTATAAGTGAGACTGACTATAATGGGATGTGGAATAACAGTAAAAGTGTATGGTATATCCAGTATTCAAATGTAGGACCATGTATATAACATACCTACACTTACGCCTGTTGTCACAAGGAGGTTGAGAAAATGGTCGTCCGTGTTGCAGTTCATTGTATAAACTGCAATGTCAAAACAGTAAAACAAAGGTTGCACACCTTGTACTAGAATTCAGGACCATCTATACATCAGCCCTAGACATATACCTGTTACCAAGCACTAATAACATGACATTCCCTATTTTACTAATCATTCTTAAGATCTCACTATTAACTGATGCACAATGTCACTTAGTGGATTTGCAAGATGCCTAATAGTATTGATTGAATGCATCTGGTTTCTGTTTTTGACTGTCTGGGTCCTATCTGGCCAGTTGTCCAGTTTGCACACTGCTGCACTTTGTGCAAATGAGAAAAGCATAGTCAAACTTGACCTTCATTTTTTCTCCACTTCCTGTGTTTATGGTGTGTGGTGCAGCACATGGACAGTACCTACCACCACCACCACCAAAAAATGGAGAAATAGTTGAAATGAGGAAAAGCAATCTATTACATACACGCTAGATATTTCTACACAGGCCTGGATTAGAAATCCCACTCCAATACAGTCTGGGTGCCTTATCCCTCTTTGACACACAAACAGCTTTGCAGAAAAGAACAGAACTCAGTTTGCACACAATCAACTGCAATAGCATCAACAGTGATATCAAACCATAAAAGGTTTATTTTTACAATTATTAGTTTTGGATGTTGTGCAGCTAGTGATCACACAACCTGTCATGATTATCGCTTGCAACTATAAAGCTCTCACTTACATTTTTGTGTTTCTTGGCCCTTCGTTATTTATCTGAGCAGTAATCTAAGATATGCAGTGTGTAAGCTATTCTATATCATTAACCTTAAAATGTGGAAATAATGTCATATGCAGTTGCGAACAAATGAAGGGCAAGTTGGATGTTAAGGAGCACAATCTGTAACTTATGTGCTGCCTACATACATTTCCAACCTTACATCTAACACTTTCTAGATATACCCTGAAATACCCAGTGCAAGTAATGCAACCTGCAGTGCTGTTGTGTTTTCCTTCTCCCAAACAGTAGTCACACACGGTTGCAATCCATTAATAACAAACACTAAGGGAGTGCCTATAGCATTTTTTCATCTCCTACATGGATTGACGTATTTGGAATTCAGCAATTCGTATGAGTTCACACCTCATTTTCAACTTCACTGTAATAACAGCCCTGACTCTCCACCATATAAAAATTCAGTGTGTAGCTAGGCAAACTGACATCAAGGACAGTTGTATATGCTTGGAAGACTGCAAAAATACATTTTCTTCAGGATATATATGTACAGAGAAGTATTGTCCTCAGAGGTCATGCTTCCATTTTGTCACCTACATAGTGCACATGCTGAAATGTATTTAAGAAAAATCTGAAGCAAAGGCTTTTACACTTTTATTTGTATGTACTAATTAGAAGTGCAGTGATGTCATGGGCAGGTATGTCAAGCCATTTCAGAGGTATAAATGATTGCCAATACATGAAAATTGAATGCTATTTCATAAATATATACAAATATTTCAGGGACAGATCTTTTGATAGCACTTTTACCATTTCAAAGATGGTTTGTTAGCAAAATGGGTCATTTGCCTTTTATTTTGGGTGGGGGGAGCAAAGCTGAGTTACTGTTATGGCACAAACAAGGATGGACTGTTCTTTTGAGGGGGAGAAAAGGTGAGTTACTGTTATATCGCAAACATTGATGGACTGTTGTTTTGGAGGGAGCAAGAGTGAGTTACTGTTATAGCACAAACAAGGATGAACTGTTGTTTTAGGGGTAAAGCTGTGTTACTTTTATGGCACAAACAAAAATGGACTGTTCCTTTGGGGAGGAGCAAAGGTGAGTTACTGTTATAGCATGAACAAGGATGGGCTGTTGTTTGGGGGGTGCAAAGCTGAGTTACTGTTATGGCACAAACAAGGATGGACTGTTCTTTTGGGAAAGAGCAAAGGTGAGTTACTGTCATGGCTCAAATAAGGATATGTTGCTTTTGTTACCCTCCTTGTTTTGCATCCTGCCTGTTGTTAGTATTTCACATCTCTAGACTGTTTTTCATTTCTCCAGTGGGTAATACTGACTGGCTGCCTTTTCTGTTTTATCTGGAAAGAGTTATTTTGTACTTATGTGATAGTTATGGGTATTATTCTTCTGCTGTCTTTTAGGACAACTACAAGTATGCCACCTAGGTGTGTCTATCCATGGAGACCCCCTTTCAATGGTGCTGAGAATCAGGTGTTTGTGGATGGCTTTAGAAAACATGGTGCTTTTCTGGTGGAAAGGAGATGGGAAGATATGGCACGTAGGATGCAAATTTGGTGGCAGATAGTAGATGATGTCAGTGCCGTGGGTGGCCATAGCAGGACATATTAGCAGGGGCACTGCAGGGCCACTGACATGATCAGATCTGCATGGAGGAGAGTAGTAGCAGTGTGCCATGATGAGATGATTACCAGGGAGAACCTGCTAAGGAATCACCAGCAACCCCCAATGAAGAGTTCTTGGCCAATTTCAGACATCCAGACAGCTTCCAGGAGAGTGCAGTACAGCATGCCCTGGATGTTGGGGCAACAGTTTCCCAGACAGCAAGCATGTCCCAGGAGGAGCTTCCACATAGGCTTTGTCATCTTAACAGTTGAATACTGTTGTATAGTAAAACAATTGAAATCAATACATTAATTCTGTGTCACATCTTTTTTTGAGGGGGGACTGAAGATTGCTACAGTTATAAGCTTAAGTTGGAGTTGTCAGCCATGTTCTTGTTGAAAATATAGTTAATTGACATATAATGGGGTGAATGTATTACTATGTATTACTTTTAATTTTGATGATGTCACCCTTACCTCTTGTTCAATTTCTGCCATGACCATCTGGATTACAGAGGAGTATCTCATCTGCAGATGGTAAAACAAACATTTTTATGTCAGTACTGCTGAGCAATTTAAAGAAATATTATAGTGTGTGATGTTGATCTCAGGCCTGTTGTGTGTATTGCTGTACAGTTTGTAATTGTGGCAGCACTGTTAGTTTGGTAGCATATATAGCACTATACTAGTGCAGGAATTAATTTATCCCTGTGTTTTTTGCTTTTTATCACAGGTGATCATGACAGTGGGAGTGTGGGCCCTGTGCCACCTGATGTCAGTGAATCAGCAGACTCTGATGATGATGGTGGCCAAACCCAGACACAGTCAGGGGTTGCAGAGGTTGATTCTGACATGGAGGTTGACATACAGCCATCCCCTGCATTTCCACTGGATGCAGCCAGTAGGCCAACACCTAGCCAGTCCATTCAGCCCACAGATATTGGACAGGTGGAGGGTGAGGACATTGATCAGGGATGTGTGGCTAATATGGATCCAGTGCATGTTGAGTCTGGCTGTAGCCAAACTGTGAGTGAGGTGCCATGCAGGAGGATTGATAGCAGTGCTAAGAGGAGGCCTGCTGTCCATTCTCCGCCTGTTTTAAGTGCCTCTTTCCATGCCAATCAACGTACATTTAGGGCCATCATGGAGGCACAGGCACATTCCCATGGGTGTTCCAGACAAATGCTCAGGGTTGTGGATGTAGCACAGTCTGATATGTGTGATTGCCTCCACCATACTGTCGATTCACTGGATCAGATGAATGACACATTGGAACTAGGGGTGTCTGTGATGGACCAAGGGTTGTCTATCATTGAAAGAGCAGTGTCTGTGATGGAACATCAGCTGGGAGTGGAATGATACCCTTGTGGGCATAGGTCAGCCACATCCTCAGCTGTCAGCTAATGTGGCCATGCTTAATCATGGTCCCATAATGGCAGTACTTCTGTTGCTCTGGCAGTTAGTCTGCTGTCTCCACCCAGACATGACAAGCCATGGGAATGTGGTTCTGGGTGTCACTATGAAGAGAGCTCGTCCAGCAGACATCAGTCACATTTAGGTAGAAGTACTGTATCTGACCATGGACGTGGATGTAGCAGTGCAACTCTTGGCAAAAACAGTTTAAGTGGTAGGGATGACAATAATGAACTGCCTACTGTACCATTCACAGCTCACACCTGTCTGACATATCATGATGTAGAGTGAGCACAGAGCTTGTCTGTGTTCATGCAGACACTCACACACCAGTTTCACCTGGAGGACCCCTACAGAAACACACAACAGTTAATCATTTTGTCTCTCTGGCCATTTGTTGGTTTATCCACATGTCTGCCTTCTTATCTTTCTTTCTCACAAGCATTCACCGACCTTTTGCGTTAGCCTAGATTTCCTGCCCCCCCCCCCCATAACACACTGCACCTAACTATGCCATATCCCTGTTTTCTATTTTTTGTATTCAGGGATATAAAAGCTTTGTGTCTGATGCTCAGGGTGCATAGCTAATTTAGAGCTTAGTATATTTGCATTTGTGGTGTTGAACTGGTAATTGTACCTTTGACTTATATTGGCCTTGGAAAGTTAAACAGTTGATAGCATCAAAATTTCCCAACTTTATAGTGAATGGTCATTTGAGCGTTGTGAAGTCAAAAACTGCAATGTGTATCATTACTTTCTAACTTCTCTCTTTAATCATATTCCATTATAGTTTCATAATTTCATAGTACAGTACTAGGCTATCTGCCCTGGGGCATTTGTAAGCCTAGCCATAGTGATGTGGCTTTTGCCACCCCATGAAATGGTACAAAAAATGTACAGAATAAATTTAGAATACTGTGCCTCTGTCTAGTAGTGACACAATGAAGGTCCCCTTATATAATAGAATTAGTTTACTGTGCCCCTGTCTAGCAGTGACACAGACGTGACCCCTGGGGTAAACTTACGATCTCCCATCCACTCATCAAGATTTCTCTTGAAGAGAGTCAGTGAGGGGCTCTGCTTAATACGAACTGGGATCTTGTTCCAAAGCATGGGAAGCCTCTGGGTTATGAATCTATCCCTCCAGCATGTCCTATTCATACTTGTGCCGAGGTTTAAGTCTTTAGATCTCGTGGTCCTGATGGATTTGGATTTTTTGAGGTGGAGCATGTCCATCAGATCCTGATTGGACATGGCCTTGTACGTCAGGCAGAGATCACCTCTGAGCAGGCGGTATGCTACTGAATAGAGCTGAAGTTTCTTTAGTCTGGCAGAATAAGACATATGTTGGAGACCCTTGATCCTCTTGGTGAGGTACTTTTGTGGTCTCTCCAGCTGTTGCAAATGCTGTGTGAGGTACATACCAAATGGGGCATTGTACTCAATCATGGGTCTGATGAGGGAGCAGTATAGGGGTACAATGACATCCTTGGATCTGGATGTGAATCCCTTCATGATGAGGTGTGCAAGGTAGAATGTTTTTCTAACCACTTTGGCAATGTGGGTGTCAAATGAGAGGTCACTGTCGACTTGGGTCCCTATTTCTCTGATTACTTTTTCCGTACTCAGTGGGTTGCTGTCTATATGATAATTTGTGGGTACTTTGTTTTTCCCAAAGGGGATGACTATACATTTTTTGGCATTTAGTTTACGGCCGTGACTCCGGCACCAGTTGTCCATTTCTGTGAGGCCTTTTTGTAGGATGTATGTGTCCGCTGGTGTATCAACTATGGCGCCTAGTTTGCAGTCATCTGTGAACTTTGTCAGCCACAGCCCTCCCATGTTTGCTTTAACATCTGAGAAATAAATGCCGAACAAGAGGGGTCCCAGGACAGACCCCTGTGGGACACCATTTGTGACTGGCTTTGAGTCTGACACTGCTCCAGAGATTTTAACTATATGGGTTCTGTCCTTTATCCAGTTTGCAACCCATCTAGTGACATAAGGGTTTACGTTTAAGCTGTTGAGCTTATCTATGATGCCTGAGTGGGGTATTGTGTCGAAGGCCATAGCCAAGTCCAGGTAGGCTGTATGGACTGCTTTGCCCTCATCAATGGCAGTGACTGTTTCAAAAAAGTCAACCAGGTTCAAAAGGCAGGATCTGCCCTTTACAAAGCCAAACTGGGTGGGGTCAAGTGTCTGTAGGTCCCCTATGTCTCTGTTTATGAGTTCCATAATGATTCTTTCCATAGCTTTGCAGACCAGGCTGGTTAAGCTTATGGGGCGGTAGTTTCCAGGGTCTGTAGAGGCACCCCCTTTGTGGAGTGGGACCACTGTTGCTGTACGCCAGTGTTCAGGTACATATCCCGAAGCAAGGCTAAGGTTAAATAGCATTTTTATGTGTGGGTTTAGCTCCTCTTGGAGTTCACGTAACACGCAACCCGGGATACCGTCAGGTCCCATTGATGCTGTGTTTTAGCTTTGTTTAGGTGGTTCTCACTTGGACATCTGAGATGACAGGGAGATTACATTCAGCTGGGATAAGTATTTCTTCTTTTGGGGGTGAGGGAGGGGAGAAATTTGCACTGAACCTGTCAGCCAAAATGTTGGCAATATCTGTGGGTTCAGTGTATTTTTTGTTGTTGTGAACCAACTCAGAGCATATCCGAGGGTTTCCGCCCAGGTTTCTAACATAGCTGAAGAAGGCTTTGTGGTTATCTTTAGTGTCCTTAGCGATTTTTCTCTCAAAGTTGGCCTTGGATGTTTTTATGAGAGAACGTAGTTTTCTGCTAATGTTGATCAGAGATGTCTTCCCTTCATGGGATTTTGCTCTGACGTGCAGTAGCTTCCTTCTTTTGTTATACAATTTGTTAATGGCTGAGGTCCACCAGACAGGACGCTTGCCTTTGGTGGAGAGGGACTTGGATTTATTTGGGATTGCATGATCCATGCATTCTTGGAGATGTCCATAGAAAGCATTTGTGAAGGATTCGGCATTGTGGGATGTGGTATCCACTGGCACAGTGGGCTTAAAGGATACCATCTCAGTCTTAAGAAGAGTGAAGTCTGCTTTTGAGAAGTTTTTCACTGTGGTCTTTTGTGCTGGGGTGGAGGTGGGATATGTATATCCAGGGTGATTAGTTTGTGGTCAGATCTCACTAGTGAGGGTATACTTCGGTGTGGAGCATTTTGTCCCCATGTTTGTGATGATCAGGTCTAGTATATTATCTCCCTAGTGGGAGAGGTGACTAGTTGTTCCAGTGCATTTGAATTTATGAATTCCAGGAACCTTTGGGCTAGGGTATTAGGGCTAGAATAATGTACCCAATCTATGTTTGGGTAGTTGAAGTCTCCCAGTATGATGGTATTTTGTGATACATTCATATCCTCCAATGTCTTCAGGAAGGCTGAGTGGGGTTCTTGAGATTGGGAGGGTGGTATGTAACATGCTACCAGTTGTATAGCAGTTTTGCCTATGGTTAGTTGCACCTGTATGGTCTCTGATGCTTCATGTGTTGCTACTAACCTGGAGGTGTGGGTGTCCTTGATGAATATGGACACTCCCCCTCCCTTTGTGGTTCGGCCTGGGTTTTGGGGCTGAAAAGCATGATACGAGGTATAGCCTGGTAGCGCTGGGGTGCTCTCAGGAGCCTTGAACCAGGTTTTAGTTACTGCACAGACATCGATGTTCTCCATGCTGAGGAGTGCATCAAGTACCTGCATCTTGAGATTTAGACTTCTGGCATTGAGCAGCATTACCCTTAGTTTTTTTCCATTTTTGTTTTCTAAGGAGGTGGGTTTGTCTTTTGAGCCTTGCCTAAAAAAGGCACTATGGGGGTGGCAAGAGCCTTAGCCAATATCCGGACGCCCAGTGGTGACAGGTGTAAGCCATCCCTTGCGAAGCAGCGTGGCTTGTCCAACATGTCATCCCAGGCAGACAGACATTGGATCCCCTTAGAATGACACCTGTACTTGAGCCAATTATTAAAGCTGGTCATCTTTTCTTTGTATTGTGGTATCATTCTTGGTGAGGGCAAGGTACTGCTCAGGGTCAGGGTCATACCAGCCTGGGCTACATAATCGGAGAGCTCCTCTATGTCTCTTTTCATGTAGTCCAGGGAGGTACGTCTCAGGTCATTCACGCCAGCATGGACAATGACGGAGTCATATTTGTACTTGCTTTGGAGTGACTTGAGTGCGTGTGTTATGTGGTGGATCCTAGCTCCAGATAGACAACTCACAGTCACCCTCTCCTTGTTCAGCCTGGTCAGCGGGACATCAGTGTGTCTGACTATAGAGTCACCTATTACTAGTGTATCAGGCATGGTGTTTGGCCTTAAGGGCTGTGTTTGGTTGACACACTGATTTATTGAAGTATGTGTTGCATGTGTTTTGTTTTGAGGTGGTGGATTTTTGGATGACTACTTTGGGAGCCTCTGTTGTTTTGGTAAGTTTTTTATTAGAGCCTCCGAGTATGTCTTTGTGTTTTTATGTGTTTGGTTTGCAGTTGTGGTAGGTCTATGTGGGACTGGGATTGTTGTGTGTGTGGTTACCATCTCCTCCTGTCTGGTCATGCCAGCCCTGAGTTGAGAGAGTTCAGCCTCCAGTTTGGCTATATAGTTGCATCTCTCACATGTATTTGTGTTTGTTGGGAGGAGGAGAGGGTTGTCTATGTACAAGAGACAATTGTAGCATTGTCTCAAGATACCCAGATTGACCAGCTGAACTGGAGAGGACGCCAGTAATCTACCACTCGACATGCTAGAACAGTATAAGGGAGTGCTGTACCTTTAAGGGAAGTGGATATTCACAGGGGTGGTAAGTAGATGTAGTGCTTTACTTAGTACGATAGTGCTTACTTAGTAGAGTAGTATTGAGAACAAGTGCTAGGCTTATAATATAGTGAGTAGTCTGATTATACTAAGAGTAGAGCTCCCTTAAGGGAAAATTTGAAGAGCAGACCTGGCGGAGCCAGAAGAAGTTTAACCTTGTTTAACCGGCGCTGCGCTATGCGCACAACCGTGCAAACGCGGATTTTAAACAGTGAACTACAAAATAGCTAGAAATGGTCCAAAACAACCAATTACTACAGCTTCTTGTGCTGAGGTCACTTCCTACAGGGACAGGTAGGCTGCTCAAGGCTCCCCACTCCCACTGGTGAGCAAAGAAACTTCCCTCTATCCAAGTAAGGTAATGGACAACACAGGAACTACACCACAGCCCAGAATACAGCAATGCCTGTAAATTGGTCTAAACTAGTTGAGGAGAGGTGGGAAAACAAGGATTATTTTTTTGTTTTTTTGATAGAAACACACAGAAAATACAGAAACAGTGATAAATCAGTTACACAGGCTAGCACACTTTAGTGGGCAGCCTCAACAGTTAAATTAAACAAACAAACAAATAAACTTTCGATCAAATTCGACTAAAATGTAACTTTGAGTGCAGATTTTAAAATAATGCAGCAAACAGTTAAAAACAGTTCAAGCTAGTTCCGGGTAAGCTACAGAAGCTATTCCAAGTGAAAAAAAAGCAAAGATACTTAAATCCAGAAAGTAGTCGCTTTTCTGAGTTGTAGCTAGGACCACTCTGCAGGACCACGAGGAGCTTGTCTGAGCAGTATAGCCATAAATAAACACCCAGAGGCGGATTTTAAACAGTGAACTACAAAAGAGCTAGAAATGGTCCAAAACAACCAATTACTACAGCTTCTTGTGCTGAGGTAACTTCCTACAGGGACAGGTAGGCTGCTCAAGGCTCCCCACTCCCACTGGTGAGCAAAGAAACTTCCCTCTATCCAAGTAAGGTAATGGACAACACAGGAACTACACCACATCCCAGAATACAGCAATGCCTGTAAACTGGTCTAAACTAGTCGAGGAGAGGCGGGAAAACAAGGATTATTTTTTTTTGTTTTTTTGATAGAAACACACAGAAAATGCAGAAACAGTGATAAATCCGTTACACAGGCTAGCACACTTTAGTGGGCAGCCTCAACAGTTAAATTAAACAAACAAATAAACAAACCTTCGATCAAATTCGACTAAAATGTAACTTTAAGTGCAGATTTTAAAATAATGCAGCAAACAGTTAAAAAACAGTTCAAGCTAGTTCAGGGTAAGCTACAGAAGCTATTCCAAGTGAAAAAAAGCAAAGATACTTAAATCCAGAAAGTAGTCACTTTTCTGAGTTCCCTGTAGCTAGGACCACTCTGCAGGACCACGAGGAGCTTGTCTAAGCAGTATAGCCAGACAAAAACGCCCAGAGGCGGATTTTAAACAGTGAACTACAAAAGAGCTAGAAATAGTCCAAAACAACCAATTACTACAGCTTCTTGTGCTGAGGTCACTTCCTACAGGGACAGGTAGGCTGCTCAAGGCTCCCCACTCCCACTGGTGAGCAAAGAAACTTCCTTTTATTACAAAGATGTGGTGCTAAACTGAGGGCATGCAGTGATCATCAGTACTTTTGAGAGTTGTAACTGTGTGAATCTTTGATGCCTGAGGCCTACTACTTAATAATGGATACATATAAGTCAAATAAGTCTCTGCTGTCACATGTTAAGGTAACTTCTGTAAACATCTCCCACCTTTTACTAGCTTACCAGACAAAGTAATGAAATACAAGGATATGCCACACAGTCATATTATTAAACAATGCACCCCAGGTTCAGGATTTGCCTTCTAAATGCAGCAGCTGACACAGTTTTAGTTCAGGGCTGACTCTGTCTGATATAATCAGTACACAGCCAATACATGGCAAGATAAAGGTTGTGTAAATTGCCTGACATCACTGTTACTATATGTATGTCAGTAGGAGGAACGTTGTAGGTTCCTAGGTAGTGAGTGAGTGTGCTATGCATTCTCTCTTAGCCAATGCAAGGGCATATGGAGCATGCCTACTTCTGCCTACAGCCACAACAGATGGTGGTTCCCCCTGTGACTCCTCATCTTCCTGTAGCTGTGGTGACCTTGGCAGTGGTGCTAAGATGAATGCCTCTTTCCCTTGCTGATCCTACTGAAGCTGTTCACTCAGAATAATGTTGTGTAGCATTGCTCATACTGTGAATATTTCTGTACATGTCCATGGATTGTACTGCAGGGCTCCCCCAGATGTATCAAGCCACTATAACATTGACTTCAGCAGCCCAAAGACACACTCTATGATATTTCTTGTTTGAGGGTGTGCCTTGTTATGGCATTTTTCCGTGGGTGTGTGTGTATTTCTGATGGTTGTCACTAGCCACAGCTCCAGTACATAGCCTGCATCCCCCAGTAAATGCCCCTGTGGGATATCTCCCCTAGCAATCATCAAGTATAGTTGGGAGTTATGCCAGATATGTCATTCGTGGTAACTGTCAGGGTTGCCAGCACATACATTCAACATTATGCCCTTGGCATTACACACAACATGGCAGTTGATAGAGTGGTAGCCTTTTCTGTTAATGTAGAACCTACCTTGTTTCCTGCACGGTGCCTTAATTTCTACATTTGTGCAGTCTATTGCACCCAATACATCAGGGTAGTGTGCTACATGGTAGAACACCTGCATATTTCTGGCCCTCGCCTCACAGCTATGGGGAAAATATATGTGGTCACTGGCATGTTGGAGCATAGCATTCAGGAATTGGTGGAGGATCTTGGATGTTGATGCCTGTGACACCCCCAGCATGTCCCCTGTTTGTCTCTGAAATGTACCTGTAGTTAAGATTCTAAGGGCTACACATACCTTTCTCTCCACTGGAATGGGTTCCCCTCGGTTGGCTCTGGCTCTGAGTTGAGGATGGCAGAGGTTGCAGATTTCCTATAGTGTATCCCTGTCCACCCTGTAGTGCTCCACAATTTTGATATCATGTAGGTTGTGAAAAGTTAAACAGGGTTTGAAAACTCTTCTCCTTCTCAGCCTAGGCCTGTTAGCAGCAGCATTGGCTTCAGCCTGTAGCACATACAAATGAATTAAAGCAGCAGCAGCCCTTAACTTTCTGTCCATGTAGACCCCTTTCCTTGTCTTTATTCCAAAAGTTTTGTAATCTGCAGGAAAAAGCAGCACATAGTTTACATGGAGGCTTTATATCTTGTTGAATAGCTAAACCATTTTGGATTGGTTAATTAGCATGCAATTCATCTGCTTATGCTGTAATTAGCATGCCATGTTGTTTACCTTGTTTGCACAAGGGTGCGCGCCTCTACATGGTGCTTACTGAATCTGAATTTCATAGCTACTGTGTAGGCTTTATTGAAACCCCCTGTTTGTTTTTTTCTAACTGAAGGTGGTTGTGAGCATAACTGCTTCAGATTATTGGCACTTGCAAACATTATTTGTAGTGGTATCATGAATCTGAGAGAGCATACATTGTGCCTTTGTCATGACATAGCACAATACAATAGTTTTGTATCCTTTTCAACATACACCATCCACCTAAATAAGGCTCTTCTGATAAGATCAGTCTCATTTCAAGCTAAAGAAATCACACAATTTGTCTATGTACAAAAGCTATAATTATTTTTTTCAGATAAAAGTTCTAATTATTTTCAATATAAAGCATTTTAGCATTCAGACACAGGCCCCTTTCCCACCTAGGCTAACCTTTTTTACTGACTAAGCATATGTCAGATACTTGTCTGTAACTGGGAGAATGAAACTTTTCCAAGATAATATACATGTATATCTCTGAATCATCTGTGTTGTATTCAGGTCTAGCATCTTCCTACAATTCATATTTTTCCATTTTTTTTGGTGGAGATACTTCCAACATTATACTGTATTTATGGGAAGTAATTCTGCCCACAGTAATGTGTTTGAAATTGTTACACAGATATATCTACACACACACACACACACACACACACACACACACACACACACACACACATCTGACAGTCCAATGTAACACTTTCTGAATGATCGCTATCATAAATTATTTTTCTCACACAGATTGGCCCATGTACCCTAGCTCCCATCTTTAGAGAAGATACTATATACCAGTGAGTACAAACATATGAGGAAAACTATGCATAATACTGTATTCGGCCATGTAACCTGGACCGGAACACCAAAGGTGGAGGTGTGTCCATATTCATTAAGGATATCCACACCTCCAGGCTAGCTGCTCAGCATAATGCAGCCGAGGTTATCCAAGTGCAACTAACTCTGGGCAAAACTGCAATCCAAATTGTAGCTTGCTATAGATCTCCCACCATACCCCAGGATTCAAACTCCTCTTTTCTTGATGTACTGGAAAATATTAGGGTTCAACCAAACACCCTAATAATGGGTGATTTCAACTACCCCACCATTAACTGGGAAAACTACTCATGTACCAACTCCTTCGCTCAATGCTTTCTGGAATTCATAAACTCCAATGCCCTGGATCAACTTATCCACACCCCCACCAGGGGCAACAATATCCTAGATCTAGTCATTACCAACATGAGTGACCAGTGTTCCACACCTGAAGTCAGTGCCTCATTGGTCCGATCCTACCATAAGCTAATTACCCTAGATATCCATATCCTGCCCCCACCCCCACCCCCCATTAAGGAAACTACGGTAAAACATTTCTCCAAAGCCAACTTCATGCTTCTTAAGACAAAAGTGGTGAACTTCATGACTCCCATGCAGATGGGCAATATAGTTACGATTACTGAATCCTAAACAATTGCACTTTATAAGCACTTACACAAGTGCAAGGATTGTGCTATCACAAACAGAACCAAGATGCTATCCTCCAAAAAAAGGAAGCCAATCTGGTGGTTCCCTGCCATAAACAAACTGTACAACAGAAGGAAGAAACTGTTGCAAAAGAGAGTAAAATCCCATGAGTGGAGGAGCTCCCTGGTCAACCTCAGTAAGAAGCTGTGATCCCTGATAAAATCCTCGAAAGCTAGTTATGAAAACAAAATCGCATTTGATTCTAAAGACAACCACAAAGCATTCTATAACTATGTCAAGAATTTCAATGGCAACACTCAGATCTCCTCTGAGTTACAGCACAATGGCACTAAATATACAGACCCAACTGATATTGCCAACATCCTGGCAGATAGGTTCAGTGCTAACTTTAACCCCTCTCACCCTCTAAAGAGCCCATCTCTATACCGGAAGAATGCAAAGTTCCTGTAATCATGGCTGCACAGGTAAAAACTACACTCTCAAAAGCCAAGAACACAGCATCCATGGGACCAGACAACATCCCAGGCTGCGTTCTACACAAACTACAGAATGAACTGGCACCCCACCTAAGTACCATGTTCATTCATAGCCTCACCTCAGGCTTTGTGCCCGCTGAATGGCACACAGTGACGGTTATCACACTCCACAAGGGTGGAGCCACCACAGACCCAGGGAACTACCACCCCATTAGTCTGACGAGCCTGGTCTGCAAGGCCATGGAACATATCATCATGGAACTTATAAAAAAAAAAATGGTAATCTCCAAACTCTGGACCCCACCCAAATCGGTTTTGTAAAAGGCAGATCATGTCTCCTAAACCTGATAGACTTCTTTGAAGCAGTCACCAAAGCCATAGACGAGGGTAATGTGGTTCACACAGCCTATCTAGATCTTGCCAAGGCTTTCAACACCATCCCCCACTCTGGAATTATAGATAAACTCACTAAACTAGGTATAAATCCCTATGTTACAAGATGGGTTGCCAACCGGCTCATTGACAGAACCCACACTGTGAAAGTAGCAGACTCCACATCCGACTTCAGTCCAGTGACAAGTGGAGTACCACAGAGTTCAATCCTGGGTCCTCTCCTGTTTGGTATCTACTTCTCTGAAGTACAGGCTAACACAGAAGGTCTTTGGCTAATGAAGTTCACAGATGACTGCAAACTAGGAGCCATAATCGAAATTCCTAACGATGTTGACATCCTACAAAAGGGCCTCACTGAGACAGATGCCTAGTGTCAAAGCCATGGCCTCAAGCTCAATGCCAAAAAGTGCATTGTCATCCCCTTTGGTAAAAACTCTGTACCCATGAACTACAACATAGGCGGTAGTATACTTAACACCGAAAGTGATGAGACCTTGGGACACAGGTGGAGAGTAGTCTCTCCTTTGATAATCACATCCCCACAGTAGTCAGGAAAGCCTTCTACATGGCACACCTCATCACAAAAGGTTTCTCATCCAGAAAAAAAGAGGTAATTGTTCCCCTCTACTACTCATTAGACCCATTATAGAGTACAATGCCCCTTTTGGTATGTACCACACAAGACATCTACAACAACTGGAAAGGCCACAAAAATGCCTCACAAAGAGGATTACCAGCCTCAAACAGATGCCCTATGCAGACCATCTCAAAAAACTCCAGCTTTACTCTGTCGCATATCACCCACTCAGAGGAGATCTCTGCCTAACATACAAAGCTATGTCAAAGCCAGAGCTGTTGGACATGCTCCACTTAAAAAATCCCAATCCCTCCAAGCTACATACTCTAGGAACCTAAACCTTGTCACCACAATAAACAGAACATGCCGGAGGGATAGATTCCTGTCCCAGAGACTTCCCATACTCTGGAATAAACTACCTATCTGTATCAAACAAAGCTCCACATTAGTACTCTTCAAGAAAAATCTTTATGATTGGATGGGAAATAGGAAATTCACCCCGGGGATCACTTCTGTGGGTCTGCTTGACAGTGGCACAGGAAAATAATTTTCTTGGGTGGCAAAAGCCAGGGTACCTTTTTGGCTGGGCTTGTATAGGGCCTAGGGCCAATAGCCTAGTACCTACCTATGAACCTATGAACCTATATACACACCAAATAGAATAATATAGCTATAGCCAAGTGACAATGAATCAGTTATATTCCAAA
>NC_056735.1:1505453823-1505518823 GCF_019279795.1 Protopterus annectens
TATATATATATTAGTTACAGATATATATATATATATATATATATATATATATATATATATATATATATATATTTATATATATATATATATATATATAGATAGATAGATAGATATTGCTATAGATATAGATACATATAGATATAGATATAGAAATAGAAATATAACAATATATAGATATTAGCTTACAAGGTTAGTGCACTAATCAAAGCTGACCAATTACAGGCAAAGCAGGGTGAATATATTTTCAAATCTAACCATAATAGAAGTAGCTCAGTTGTGGAATGCACAGAATGCATTAAGGTAGCAGCATCAACATTTAATGTTAAAATTACAATATTTAAGCAGTTAAAGCCACAAAGAAAGCATTTTACATGAATAGTATTTATAGTATGTTCAATATAATTCATGAGTAATTAAGATAACAGAGAAGAAATGGAATGGCAGGCCAGACAAAAATTGAAGACGGGTTTAGAATGCAGGTGATGTGGTCTTTCGGAAAGCAAGTAAACCTGGCTTGTATTAAGACGTACTCTGAACTTGAAGTAGTTGATGACCTTTTTTACAAGTCATCTTCTGCTTTCCTGCATGTGAGCAAGCATCCATAATCTGCTTTTTCTGGCCTTCCCTGCAATTGGCAACAATTTGTCATATGCTCTGACGTCCAAATTTCTTCATCCGCCCAAAAATTGAGTTCTACTACCCATCTCAAGCACTTCTCCATCAGTTCAAGCTTTCTCAGTTGCTTTGCCTTCACTGCAAAGGGTTTCTGTGTGATAGAAAAGCACTGTTCACAATATTGTCTTGTTTCTTCATCTTATTTGGCATTTTCGTAGCTTACTTTACCTCTAATACTTTGCACCAGCCTCCTGTAGCACTTATGATTCAGGTTTTAACTTCCTTATTCTGACTTCCCTTCTCATAAATCACACTTCCTAGATGTTTAAGACATTTAACCTATTCCACTATTTTCTAGTCTATCTCTGTTTTCATTTTCTTATGCTTTCCCCCATTTGCTGCCCAAAACACTCAGTTTCATCCTGTGTGCCTTCAATTCTGCATTCCAGACCTCTGTCATTTGCTTCTGTCCCTGTTTAGAGTCTGCTTGTAGTGTCATATTGTCTGCATACATCAGCTTTTTTAATCAGTCTTCTGTAAGCTAGATACTATCTTAGCCTATCACATGTATGAACAGGAGTGGGCTTAGATGTGAACCATAATGCACATCCACTTGCACTAGGATGAGTCCAATCATTGCTCCTGCTTGTGTCATTGCATCCTTGTTCATAGCCTACACTAATTTTTCCAATGTTTCCTGGACTTCAAACCATTGCAGGAATGATTAAATCAACTTTCTTTGGACTTTATCATATGCTTTCTCCAAATCTTAGAATGACCATTTGAACAGTTTGCTCATCTCAAACTGTATTCTTCACTAACTTTCACACTGTAAACATTGCATCAGTTGTACTGCATTCTGATCTGAATCTAAACTATGTCCCATGTTATTTTCTACTGTTCTGCCGCATATCTGATATCTTCTCCGGCATTTTTATGCAATGTGACAGGAATTTGATACCCTTGTACTGTCCAGACTTTTAAACGTCCCCTTTGTTCTTGTATACTGACATTAGACTACTTATTGTCTAGTCATCCTGGATACACCTATCTCTCCATAGTGCAATGAGCACTCACTGGATCCATTTCTCCATTAATCCACCCTTCACCTTAATCATATCTGCCTATGCTTCATCTGATCCTATTGTTTTCCTCTGACTTAATTTACTTTATTTTTGTACTTCTAGTGTGTAATCTTCTTCCTGATTCATCATAGGCTGTGCATGGGTCATTGCAGCATTTGTCGTGTCTAATGGGAATCTTCTTTATCTTTCATTTATGTCTTAAAACCTGATAGATCTTCTGCTAGAACTTCCTTGTGCTATCTGCTGAGTGACTTTCCAGAGTGTTCTTATCATGGCTTTAATTATAATACAAAGATGTAGTTTAGTGGCATCTGATAGACAAGTTTATTCCCACTTATTATCATGTAAATGGTTCTACAGTTAAGATTGAAGTGAACATTAACGTAGGAACCAATAGTAAAAGAAATAGAACCAAATGAATATTCACCACCTGTTCCCAAGTCAGTGAATCACCCACAGTGATGAGAAGTAATATAAGTTTAATCACATAAATATATTAAGCACTTTCATCAGTATAAATCAAACAGCTCCATTAGAATGACAAACCAAATTGATGCACAGATTTAAACTTACAGTACAAATCATGTGTGTACATTTCAACCAATGAAAACATTTTACTTGTTTAAAGAAAACTACAACATACATAAAACATTAATAAAATCCATAACTACTAATGCAGCATATTCTAAATTATAAATCAATAAAAGATTTATATGTCAGTTAAAATCAAACTAAGTATGACCACAGTTTCAATATGCTAGCAACAGACAAAGATTCATCCAGTCCAGGATGGCTACAAGCATTCAACCTTATCTGCCAGATGAACTCTGTGAGCTCAATTAAAATACTCCAAGGCCACCCCTCGTGGATTTTTTTTCCACTCCTTCAACCTGCCCCCAAAAAAGAAAAGAAAAATGTGTGTGGGATTTTTTTGAATATGCTTGTACAGAGAATTGTTGACCTTTTTTACATTTGACATTCTACAAGTGTTTATAAATCTGCTCTTTAAATTTCCTCTGTGTTTTCCCCATGTAGAAACATAAACATTGGTGGAATTTAGGTAAAAAAACAATCCCATAGAGTTGCAGGTACAACGAGAGGAAGTTTTTATGTCAAATTTAGCAATGGTCAACAAGTTGTGTTTTGATTATGAAGAATCAGTTACAGTAAGGAAATAGTTTGCCATACCATTATGAATACCACTCTCACCTATATTCAGCTTTTAAGTTTTACACATACTCTCTGTAGATGATACTTACACAGGTGTGGGATGTCTGCAGTCCTAAATTCCCCAACCCAATGGTTAGTGGTATCCCTGTTCCTCCTCTAGAGGTCATTAAAGCGATGCCTACATTGTTGGCAAGTGCAGTGGATATCATCCCAAGCTTCTGACTTATATTGAGAGCCAAAATAATCCCCTGTAGAAGTCTGCCACTGTGGTTCATAACTAGGAGTCCAATAAAAAATTTGGACTCCTGAACAATCCACCTTTGTACCCTAACCCTGACACTTTCTCCAGAAACACCTCCCATGTCTCTCATGGATCTAGAGCAATGGAGAATGATGCTTTCATGCCAATTCCAGTCAATGAATTTACTGGGAGTGTGTACACTGTTTGAAAATGTTGCACTCTTCTTACCAGTGTGTACCTCTGAGCATCACGTTTGCACAATGGCAAGTGGAGCTCAACAGTGACAAGCAGTGAAGCATTACATAATTGCAATTGCGATTTCAAGGTTATTGGATATACAGGCAACTGCATATGTGTGTTAGGCAAATGTGAAGGCCATGCCAGTCCAGACAGCAGAAATATACTTACAGGAATATAGTACACAGTATACCCAATATATATATATATATATATATATATATATATATATATATATATATATATATATATATATATATATACACATAAATAACTGACACAATAGTGATTTCTCAGCCCTCATATATATAATTAATATCACCTACACTATGTTAAGTTATAAGTGAGACTGACTATATTGGGAAGTGGAATAACAGTAAAAGTGTATGGTATATCCAGTATTCAAATGCAGGACCATGTATATAACATACCTACACTTACACCAGTTGTCACAAGGAGGTTGAGAAACTGGTTGTCCATGTTGCAGTTCATTGTATAAACTGCAATGTCAAAACAGTAAAACAAAGGTTGCACACCCTGTACTAGAATTCAGGACCATCTGTACATCAAGCCTAGACTTATACCTGTTACCACAGCACTAATAACATAACATTTCCTATTTTACTAATCATTCTTAAGATCTCAATATTAACTGATGCAGAACATCATATAGTGGGTTTGCAAGATTCCTAATAGTATTGATTGAATGCATCTGGTTTCTGTTTTTGACTGTCTGGGTCCTATCTGGCCAGTTGTCCTGTTTACACACTGCTGCACTTTGTGCAAATGATCAAAGTATAGTCAAACCTGACCTTCATTTTTTCTCTAGTTCCCGTGTTTATGGTAAGTGGTGGAGCACACAAACAGTGCCCCCCCCCCACAAAAGGGAAGAAATAGTTGAAATGAGGAAAAGCAATCTATGAAATACAGACTAGATATTTCTACATAGATCTGGATTAAAACTCCCACACCAATACACCTTCAAAACACAAGATGGGTGCCTTATCCCTCTTTGCCACACAAAAGCTTTGCAGCAAAGACCAGAACTCAATCTGCACACAGCCAACTGCAACAGCATCTACAGTGATATCAAACCATAAAAGTGTTATTTTTATAATTGTTAGTTTTGGATGTTGTGCACCTAATGATCACACAACCTATCTTGATTATTGCTTGCAAATATACATCTCTGTCTTACATTCTTGTGTTTCTTGGCCCCTCTTCATTTATCTGAGCAGTAATCTGAGATATGCAGTGTGTAAGCTATTCTATATAATTAACCTTAAAATGTGTGAGGATATTAAGTGGAAATAATGTCATATGCAGTTGCCAACAAATGAAGGGCAAGTTGGATGTTAAGGAGCACAACCTGTGACTTATGTGCTGCCTACATACACTTCCAACCTTACATCTAACACTTTCTAGATATACCCTGACAAATCCAGTGCATGTAATACAGCCTGCAGTGCTATTGTGTTTTCCTTCTCCCAAGCAGTAGTCACTCACAGTTGCAATCCATTAATAACAAACACTAAGGGAGTGCATGCACTATGTTTACATCTCTTACATGGATGGAAGTATTTTTAATTCAACAATTCTAATGAGTTCACACATCATTTGCATCTTCACTGTAATAACAGCCCTGACACTCCACCATATACAAAGGCACTGTGTAGCTAGGCAAATTGATAGCAAGGACAGTTGTATATGCATGGAAGACTGCAAAGACACTTTTTCTTCAGGATATATCTGTACAGAGAAGTACTGACCTTAGAAGGTATGCTTCCATTTTGTCACCTACATAGTGCACATGTTGAAATGCATTTAAGAAAAATCTGAAGCAAAGGCTTTTACACTTTTATTTGTATGTACTAGTTAGAAGTGCAGTGATGGCATGGGCAGGTTTGTCAAGCCATTTCAGAGGTATACGTGATTGTCAATACATGAAAATTGAATGCCGTGTGATAAATATATACAAATAGTTCAGGGACAGGTCTTTTAATAAGCACTTCTAGCATTTCAAAGATGGTTTGTTAGAAAAATGGGTCATTTGCCTGTTGTTTTGGGTGAAGGAAGCAAAACTGAGTTACTGTTATGGCACAACAAAGAATGTATTGTTCTTTTGGGGGTGAGTTACTATTATGTTTCAAACATGGATGGACTGCTGTTTTGGGGGGAGCAAGGCTGAGGTACTGTTATAACACAAGCAAGGATGGACTGTTGTTTTAGGGGTAAAGCTGTGTTATTGTTATGGCACAAACAAAAATGGACTGTTCCTTTGGGGAGGAGTAAAGGTGAGTTACTGTTATAGCATGAACAAGGATCGGCTGTTGTTTGGGGGTGCAAAGCTGAATTACTGTTATGGCATCAACAAGGATGGACTGTTCTTTTGGGAGGGAGCAAAGGTGAGTTACTGTTATGGCACAAACAAGGATATGTTGCTCTTGTTACCCTCCTTGTTTTGCATCCTGCCTCGTGTTGGTATTTCACATCTCTAGACTATTTTATGTTTCTCTAGTGGGTAATACTGACTGGCTACCTTTTCTGTTTTATCTGGAAATAGTTATTTTATAGTTATGTGATAGTTATCAGTATATCCTTCTGTTGTCTTTTAGGACACCTACAAATATGCCACCCAAGTGTGTCTATCCACAGAGACCCCCCTTCAATGATGCTGAGAATGAGGTGTTTTTGTATGGCTTTAGAAAACATGGTGCTTTTCTGCTGGAAAGGAGATAGGAAGATATGGCACTTAGGATGCAAATATGGTGGCAGATAGTAGATGATGTCAGTGCCATGGGTGGCTATGGCAGGACATATGAGTAGGTGCACCAAAGTTCACTGACATGATCATATCTGCATGGAGGAGAGCAGTTGCTGTATGCCGTGACCAGATGATTTACCAGGGAGAACCTGCTAAGTAACCACCAGTAACTCCCAATGAAGAGCTCTTGGCTAATATCAGAGATCCAGACAGCTTCCAGGGGAGTGCAGTACAGCATGTCCTGGATGTTGGGGCAACAGTTTCCCAGACAGCAAGCATGTTCCAGGAGGAGCTTCCACGTAGGTTTTGGCATCTGAACAGTTGAATACAGTTGTATACTAAAAAATTGAAATCAATACATTAATTCTGTGTCACATGTCCTTTTTTGAGGGGGGACTGAAGATCGCTACAGTTATAAGCTTAAGTTGGAGTTGTCAGCCATGTTCTTGTTGAAAATATAGTTAATTGACATATAATGGGGTAAATGTATTATCCCCTGTATTACTTTTAATTTTGATGATGTTGCCCTTACCTCTTGCTCAACTTCTGCCAGGACCATCTGGACTACAAAGGAGTATGTTATCTGCAGATGGTAAAACAAACATTTTTATGTCAGTACTGCTGAGCAATTTAAAGAAATATTATAGTGCGTGATGTTGATCTTAGGCCTGTTGTGTGCATTGCTGTACTGTCTGTAATTGTGGCAACACTGTAGGCTTTGCCATCTGAACAGTTGAATACAGTTATATACTAAAAAATTGAAATCAGTACATTAATTCTGTGTCACATGTCCTTTTTTGAGGTGGGATTGAAGATTGTTACAGTTATAAGCTTAAGTTGGAGTTGTCAGCCATGTTCTTGTTGAAAATATAGTTAATTGACATATAATGGGGTAAATGTATTATCCCCTGTATTAATTTTAATTTTGATGATGTTGCCCTTACCTCTTGTTCAACTTCTGCCAGGACTGTCTGGACTACAAAGGAGTATGTTATCTGCAGATGCTAAAACAAACATTTTTATGTCAGTACTGCTGAGCAATTTAAATAAATATTATAGTGTGTGATGTTGATCTTAGGCCTGTTGTGTGTATTGCTGTACTGTCTGTAATTGTGGCAAAAATGTAGGCTTTGTCATCTGAACAGTTGAATACAGTTGTATACTAAAAAATTGAAATCAATACATTAATTCTGTGTCACATGTCCTTTTTTGAGTGGGGATTGAAGATCGCTACAGTTATAAGCTTAAGTTGGAGTTGTCAGCCATGTTCTTGTTGAAAATATAGTTAATTGACATATAATGGGGTAAATGTATTATCCCCTGTATTACTTTTAATTTTGATGATGTTGCCCTTACCTCTTGTTCATCTTCTGCCAGGACCGTCTGGACTACAAAGGAATATGTTATCTGCAGATGGTAAAACAAACATTTTTATGTCAATACTGCTGATAAATTTAAAGAAATATTATAGTGTGTGATGTTGATCTTTGGCCTGTTGTGTGTATTGCTGTACTGTCTGTAATTGTGGCAACATTGTTAGTTTGTTAGCATATACAGCACTATAGTAGTAGTGCAGGAATTAATTTATTCCTGTGTTTCTTGTTTTTTATCACAGGTGATTGTGACGGTGGAACTGAGGGCCTTGTGCCACCTGATGTCAGTAAATTAGCAGACTCTGATGATGATGGTGGCCAAACTGAGACACAGTCAGGGGTTGCAGAGGTTGATTCTGACATGGAGGTTGACATACAGCAATCCCCTGCATTTCCACTGGATGCAGCCAGTAGGCCTACACCTAACCATTCCAGTCAGCCCACAGATATAGAACAGGTGGAGGGCGAGAACATTGATCAGGGATGCGGGGCTACTATGGCTTCAGTGCATGTTGAGTCTGGGTGTAGCCAAACTGTGGGTGAGGTGCCATGCAGGAGGATTGATAGCAGTGTTCAGAGGAGGCCTGATGTCCATTCTCCACCTGTTGCAAGTGCCTTGTCCCATGCCAATCAATGTACATTTAGGGCCTTCATGGAGGCACAGACACATTCCCATGGGTGTTCCAGACAAATGCTCAGGGCTGTAGATGTAGCACAGGCTGACATGTGTGACTGCTTCCACCATATTGCTGATTCACTGGATCAGATGAATGACACATTGGAACTAGGGGTGTCTGTGATGGACTGGGAGGTGTCTCTGATGGACAGAAGGTTGTCTATCATGGAAAGAGCAGTGTCTTTGATGGAACATCTGCTGAGAGGGGAATGGCATCCTTGTGGGCATAGCTCAGCCACATCTTCAGCTGTCAGCCAATGTGGCCATGCTCAATCACGCTCCCATAATGGCAGGACTTTCATTGCTCCATCAGTTAGTGTGTTGTCTCCACCCAGATGTGGCAAGCCATGGGAATGTGGTCCTGGGTGTCCCTCTGAAGGTACCGTATCCAGCAGACATCAGTCATATTTAGGCAGAAGTACTGCATCTGACCATAGGCATGGACATGACAGTGGAACTCCTGGCAGAGCCAGTCTAAGTGGTAGGGATAACAATAATGAACTGCCACCTCTACCATGCACAGCTCACACCTGTCTAACATATCATGATGTTGAGTGAGCACAGAGCTTGGCTGTGTTCATGCAGACACTCACACACCAATTTCACCTTGAGGACCCCCTACAGACACATACAACAGTTAATCATTTTGTCTCACTGCCCATTTGTTAGTTTATCCAAATGTCTGCAGTCTTATCTTTCTTTCTCACAAGCACTCACTGACCTTTTGTGTCAGCCTAGTTTTCCTGCCCCCCACCACAAAACACTGCACCTAAATATGCCATATCTCTGTTTTCTATTTTTTGGATTCAGGGATATAAAAGCTTTGTGTCTGATGCTCACGGTGAATAGCTAATTTAGTGGATATTATACCTGCATTTGTGGTGTTGAACTGGTAATTGTACCTTTGACTTATATTGTCCTTGGAAAGTTAAACAGTTGATAGCATCACATTTCCCAACATTATAGTGAATGATCAGGTGAGGGTTGTGAAGTCAAAAACTGCAATGTGTATCATTACTTTCTAACTTCTCTCTTCAATCATATTCCATTATAAATGTATGGTGCTAAACTGAGGGCATGCAGTGATCATCAGTACTTTTGAGAGGTATGACTGTGTGAATATTTGATGCCTGAAGCCTACTACTTAGTAATAGGCACATTTAAGTCAAATAAGTCTCTCTTGTCACATGTTAAGATAACTGCTGTAAACATCTCCCACCTTTTACTAGCTTACCAGACAAAGTAATGAAATAGAATGATATGCTACACAGTCATATTATTAAACAATACACCCCAGGTTCAGGACTTGCCTTCTAAATGCAGCAGTTGACACAGTTTTAGCTCAGGGCTGACTCTGTCTGATGTAATCAGTACACAGCCAATACATGGCGAGGTAAAGGTTGTGTGAATTGCCTGACATCACTGTTACTATATGTATGTCAGTAGGAGGAACATTGTAGGTTCCTAGGTAGTGAGTGAGTGTGCTATGCATTCTCTCTTAGCCAATACAAGGGCATATGGAGCACGCCTACTTCTTCCTACACCCACAGCAGCTGGTGGTTTCCCCTGTGACTCCTCATCTGCCTGTGGCTGTTGTGTCCTTGGCATTGGTGGTAGAATGTGTGCCTCTTCCTCTTGCTGATCCTGCTGAAGCTGTTCACTCAGAATTATGTTGTGTGGCATGGCTCATACTGTGAATATTTCTGTACATGTCCATGGATTGTACTGCAGGACTCCCCAGATGTATCATGGCACTAGAACCATGACTTCAGCAAACCAAACACACACTCTATAATATTTCTTGTTTGAGGGTGTGCCTCATTATGGCATTTCTCTATGGGTATGTGTGAATTTCTGATGGGTATAATAAGCCACAGTTACAGTGCATAGCCTTCATCCCCCAGTAAATGCCCCTATGGGATATCTCCCCTAGAAAACATCTGGTATAGTTGGGAGGTGTGCCAAATATGTGATTCGTGGTAACTAACAGGGTTGCCAGTGCATACATTCAAGATTATGCCCTTGGCATTACACACAACTTGGCAGTTGATAGAGTGGTCACCTTTTCTGTTAATGTAGATCCTAACTTGTTTCCTGCACAGTGCCTTAATTTCTACATGTGTGCAGTCTATGGCACCCAGTACTTTAGGGTAGTGTGCTACATGATAGAACTCCTACATATTTCTAGCCCTCGCCTCAGAGATATGGGGAAAATATGTGTGATCACTGGTATGTTGGAGCATTGCATTCAGGAATTGATAGAGGATCCTGAATGTTGATCCCCATGACACCCCCATCATGTTACCTGTTTGGCTCTGAAAGGTACCTGTAGCTAAGATTCTAATGGCTACACTTACCATTGTCTCCACTGGAATGGGTTCCCCTCAGTTGGCTATGGCTCTGAGCTGAGGATGGCAGAGGTTGCAGATATCCTGTAGTGTGTCTCTGTCCAGCCTGCAGTGCTCCACAATTGCCATATCATGTAGGTTGTGAAAAGGTAAACAGGGTCTGAAAACTCTTCTCCTTCTCAGCCTAGGCCTATTAGCAGCAGCAGCATTGGCTTCAACCTGTAGCACATACAAATGAATTAAAGCAGCAGCAGTGCATAACTTTCTGTCCATGTAGACCCATTTCCTTGTCTTTATTTCAAAAGTTTTGGAATCACCAGGAAAAAGCATCACAGAGTCTACATGGATGCTTTATAGCTTGTTGAATAGCTAAACCATGTTGGATTGGTTACTTAGCATGCAATTCATCTGCTTATGCTATAATTAGCATGCCATGTTGTTTACCTTGTTTGCACAAGGGTGCGTCCCTCTACATGGTGCTTACTGAATCTGAATTTCATTACTACTGTGTAGGCTTTTATGAACCCCCCTGTTTGGTTTTGTGTAACTGAAGGTGGTTGTGAGCATAACTGCTTCAGATTATTGGCACTTACCATCATTATTTGTAGCGGCATCATGACTTTGAGAGAGTATACATTGTGCTTTCTTCATGCCATAGCACAATACAATAGTTTTGGATCCTTTTCAATATACACCACCCACCTAAATAAGGCTCTTCTGATAATATCAAGTTTCATTTCAGGCTAAAGAAATCACACAATTTGTCTATGTACAAAAGCTATAATTATTTTTTTTCAGATAAAAGTTCTAATTATTGAATATTGTGGTCTTTCTGTGTCTCTTCAGGGAGCTTGTAATAAGTGTAACCAGTGGTAACAGTGGGGGTAGTTTCACTTCTTTGATATTCAGTGTTTAACTCCTAGCCTAGGGGGTTTGTCTTGCCATATAAGTCTTATATCTTGTGTTATTTCTGCTAAATATCTAAGCTGTTGGCTAGCTAAGATTAACCTGCAATCAACTGGACATATAAGCTAAATGAAGTACACTTTTATATGCACTTTTTCATATAGTACTGCATTTTATTGATTTTGTTTCACTGAATATTAATTGAATTGAACATTGTTGTCTCTCTGTGTCTCTTCAGGGAGCTTGTTAGAAGTGTAGCCAGTGGTAACAGTGGGTAGTAGTTTCACTTCTTTGATATTCTGTGTTTATATCCTAGCCATGGGGGTTTGTCTTGCCATATAAGTTTTATATCTTGTGTTATTTCTGCTAAATATCTAAGCTATTGGCTGTCTAAGATTAACCTGCAATCAACTGGACATATAAGTTAAATTAAGTACACTTTTATCTGCACTTTTTTCATATAGTACTGCAATTTATTATTATTTTTTTCACTGAATATTTATTAAATTGAATACTGTGGTCTCTCTGTCTCTACAGCGAGCTTGTTAGAAGTGTAGCCAGTGGATGTATAAGCTAAATTAAGCACACTTTTATCTGCACTTTCTTTCATATAGTACTGCATGTTATTGATTTTTTCAATGAATATTAATTGAATTGAATATTGTGGTCTCTCTGTGTCTCTACTGGGAGCTTGGTAGAAGAGTAGTCAGTGGTAACAGTGGGGGTAGTTTCACTTCTTTGATATTCTGTGTTTAACTCCTAGCTTAGGGGGTTTGTCTTGCCATATAAGTGTTACAGCTTGTGTTATTTCTGCTAAATATCTAAGCTGTTGGCTGGCTAAGATTAACCTGCAATCAACTGGATGTATAAGCTAAATTAAGTATGCTTTTATATGCATTTTTTTCATATAGTACTGCATTTTATTTTTTTTTTTTTAACTGAATATTAATTGAATTTAACATTGTGGTTCTCTCTCTGTCTCTACAGTTGGTTTCCCATCCCCCCATCCCTGTTCTTGTTGTGGTGTTAATCTTGGTGGCTTTGAAACTGCACAACCCTCTTGTAAATTTGTATTTGGACACTCTTTCTGGGCCCATCTCATTTGCTCACTCAACTGAGTACAGTGAGATCATATTTTGATTTCAGACACTCCTACTAGTCCCATCTCTTCAGCTTTATCTACTGTGTACAGAGACAGCATTTGGGAAGGACAACCCCTGTAGCCCCTTAATCCTGCTGTGTCCCCCCCTATTCAGCTGTTCTTACTGTAACTGTTTTAGTTTGCTGTTCTATGTGCTCTTATCTGTTCAGTTGCTTTTACTCTGCACTTGTTACTGCTTGTTAGTAGCCTCCTAATTTACTGCCTTCTGCGCTTGTTTTAGTCATTTGTTAATTTAATTGCAAAACAATCTAAACTTGTTTCCTGCTTTTCCTGTAACTAGTCTAGTCCAGATACAGATTTGCTGTATCCAAGACTGTTTGTAAACTTCTGAGCCCCCCAAGCCTTTCTGTGTTGGTAGGAAGCATCCTAGCTTATCAGTGAGAGTAGTAAGCACTAGGAAGCCTATATACCACAAGAGTGGTTTCTGCCCCAGAAATTGTTGTTTGTTGGCCGTTTGGGCAGTTTTTTCCATCTCTTTCAACTTTCTGGTTTAAAAGCCTGTGTTTGTGCCTGTTTCCTGCTTTTCCTGATACTAGTCTTGTTCAGATACAAATTTCCTGTATCCAGGACTATTTGTAAGCTTCTGAGCCCCCCAAGATGTTCTGTGTTGGAGGGGAAGCCTTCTAGCTTATCAGTGGGAGTGGTAAGCACTAGATAGCCTATCTACCACAAGAGGAGTGGTTTCTGACCCAGAAATTGTAGTTCATTAGCTATTTGGGCAATTTTTTCCATCTCCTTCAACTTTCTGATTTAAAAGACCGCATTCCGCTTGTTTCCCACCTTTCCTATAACTAGTCTAGTCCAGATACAGATTTGCTGTATCCAGGACTGATTGTAAGCTTCTGAGCCCCCAAGCCTTTCTGTGTTGTAAGAAAGCCTTCTAACTTGTCAGTGAGAGTGGTAAGCACCAGGTAGCCATCTACAACAAGAGGAGTGGTCCCTGGCCCAGAAATTGTAGTTTATTGTCCGTTTGAGTAGTTTTCCTTCTCTTTCTACTTTCTGGTCTAAAAGCCTGCATTTGTGCTTTTCCCGCCTTTCCTGTAACTAGTCTAGTCCAGATACAGATTTGCTGTATCCAGGACTGTATGCACGCTTCTGAGCCTCCCAAGCCTTTCTGTGTTGGAGAGAAGCCTTGTAGCTTATCAGTCGGAGTGGTAAACACTAGGTAGCCTATCTATCACAAGAGGAGTGGATTCTGGCCCAGAAATTGTACTTTATTGGCTGTTTGGCCAATCTTTCCATCTCTTTCAACTTTCTGGTTTAAAAGCCTGTGTTTGCTCTCATCTCCCAACTTTCCTGTAACTAGTCTAGTCTAGATACAGATCTTCTGCATCCAGGACAGTTTGTAAGCTTCGGAGTGGTGCTAAAGTCTGCTCTTCATTTTTTTTTCCTTAGATCTGCTAGTTCTCTCCTCTCCTGCACTTTTACTAACTTATTAGTCTAGCACTTTACTGGACTTCTTGTAGCAATTATTGTAGCACATGGAACACATAGCCCTCCAGAACACACACCAGCACTGTCTTCACATAAAAACACAAACCACACACCCACTTTCATGGAGGCTCTAAATAAAAATCTACCCAAACAGCAGAGACCTCTAAAGCAGAAACACACTCGACCACCACAACACAAAACTAATCACAAGACACATAACTCTTCCAAATAGTGTGCCACTCAACCAAAGCCCCTAAGGCAAAACAGCATACCCAACACATTAGTCATAGGTGGCACACTGATGTCCCACTCACTAGGTTAAATAAGGAGAAAGTAACAGTCAGCTGTCTGTCAAGTGCCAAGATCCACCACATAACGCATGCACTCAGGTCCCTCAACAACAGATACAAATATGACTCAGTCATTTTTACATGTGGGGGTGAATGACCTCAGACATACCTCCCTGGACTACATGAAAAGAGATATGGAGGAGCTCTCGGATTATGTAGCCTAGGTGGGTATGACTCTAGCCCTGAGCAGCATCCTACCATCACCCAGAATGATACCACAGTACAAGCAGAAAATGATTGTTTTCAACAATTGGCTACTTTTTGGTGTCAGTCTAAAGGGATCCAGTATCTGTCTGCCTGGGATGACAAGATTGACAGACCTTGATACTTTGCCAGAGATGGCCTGGATCTGTCACCCCTGGGCTTCTGGATACTGGCCAAGGCTCTTGGCACCCCTATAGTGCCTTTTTAGGCAGTGTTCCAAAGACCAAATTACCACTGTAACAGCTGCAAATAAATGCAATTTGAGGGTCATGCTGCTCAATGCTAGAAGTCTAAATCTCAAAATACACTTGCTCAAAGCACTCCTTAAAATGGAGAACATTATCATTTGTGCTGTAACAGAGACTTGGTGAAGACAGCAGAAAGCACCCCTACATTACCAGACTATAACTCTTTCTACACCTTTCAGCCCCAGAACTTGGACTGAAGCTCCAAAGGTGGTGGCATTTCCATATTCATAAAGGATGCACACACTTCCAGACTGGTAGCCCAACATAATACTACATATTACAGAGATACTTCAGGTGCAGCTAACACTGGGTAAGACAGCGATACAGGTTGTAGCCTGCTATAGGTCCCCAACCATTTTGCAACACTCACACTTCATGTTCCTAAGCACCCTGGAGAATATTAGAGCCCGACCTAACATTGTTATACTAGGCAACTTCAACTACCCCCTAAATTAACTGGGAAAACTACTCATGTAGCAATACACTTGCCCAACTTTTCCTGGAGTTCAGTAATTTCAGTGCCCTGGACCAGCTTGTTCTTACCCCCACTAGAGGTAACAAGATCCTTGACCTGGTCATTACTAACATGGGCGACCATTGCTCTACACCAATAGTCAGCTACTCTGTGGTTAGATCCAACCACAAACTAATAACCTTGGAAATCCACATCCCTCCCACCCCCCCCCCACCCACACAAAGGTAACCACCATTAAAAACTTCTCCAAAGCTAACTTTGAGCTCCTAAAAACAGAGGTGGCTAACTTCACGGCATCCATGCAAATGGGGAATAGATGCATGACCGCCAAATCATACACCAATGCACTGTATGAACACGTACACAAATGCATGGATCTCACCACATCCAGTAGAACCAAGACGGTCTCCTCCAGAAAACGAAAGCCAATCTGGTTGTCCCCTGCCATCAACAAACTCTACAACAGAAGGAGGAAACTGATGTAGAATATGATGAAGTCCCAAGACTGGAAAAACTCCCTTATCAGCCTCAACCAAAAGTTGAGATCCCTCATCAAATCCTCTAAAGCTGGCTATGAAAACAGAATTGCAGCAGACAGTAAAGACAGCCACAAGGCCTTCTATAGTTATGTAAAGAATCTTCACGGCAATACCCATATTTGCTCTGAGCTACTGCACAATGGTACCTCCTATACTGAGCCAACAGATATTGCCAATATACTGGCCAACAGATTCAGTGCCAACTTTACCCCTCCCCCCAAAGGACCAATCACAGTACCAGTAGATTGCCAGGCACCCAGTATTACTACTGCACAGGTTAAAACAGCACTGTCCAAGGCCAAGAATACAACTTCTATGGGACCTGACAATATCCCTGGCTGTGTTCTACATGAACTACAGAGTGAACTGGCACCTCACCTGTGTGCCCTGTTCAATCACAGCCTCACCTAAGGCTTTGTTCCCTACTGTATGGCGCATTGCTACAGTCATCCCTCTGCACGAAGGAGGAGCAACTACAGACCTTGGGAACTATTGCCCCATTAGCCTGACGAGTTTGATATGCAAAGCTATGGAACGCATCATCATAGACCCAATAAACAAGGATATAAGGAATCTCCAAACTTTGGATCCCACACACTTTGGTTTTGTGAAGGATAGATCATGCTTGCTCAACTTGTTTGACTTCTTTGACTCAGTCACCAGAGCTGTGGATTAAGGCAAGGTGGTTCATACAGCCTATCTTGATCTGGCCAAGGCCTTTGATACCATTTCCCACTCAGGAATCATAGAAAAACTCACTAAGCTAGGCATCAACTCCTATATCACTAGGTGGGTTGCAAATTGGCTCACAGATAGAACCCATAGTGTGAAAGTAGCTGACTCCAAGTCAGACTGCTGACTAGTCATGAGTGGAGTCCCACAGGGTTCGGCCCCAGGTCATCTCCTGTTTGTATCTACTTCTCTGAAGTTCAGGCCATCACAAAGGGGATCTGGCTGACAAAGATCACAGACAATTGCAAGTTGGGAGCTATTATTAACTCCCCAAGTGATGTTGACATTCTACAGAATGGCCTCACTGAGACCAGTGACTGGTGTCAGAACCACGGCCATAAGCTCAATGCCAAAAAATGTGCCGTTATCCCCTTTGAGAAAAACCCACTGCCCATGAGTTACTACATTGATGATAGTCCATTGAATGCAGAAGGTTATAAGAGATCTGGGAAAACAGGTTGACAGAAACCTCTCTTTTGATCCCCACATTGTCACTGTGGTCAGAAAGTCTTTCTGTGTGGCACATCTCATTACTAATGGTTTTGCATCCAGAAAGAAAGAGATCATTGTCTCCCTCTACTCTTCCCTCAGTAGGCCAAACATCGAGTGCAGTGCCCCATTTGGCATGTACCTCACTAGAAACCTGCAACAACTGAAGAGGCCCCAAAAGTTCCTCACAAAGAGGATACTAGGCCTTAAACACGTGTCCTATATGGACAGACTTCAAAAAACTCCAACTATTCTCTGTCTCATATTGGCTACTTACAGGCAATCCCTGCTTGACTTACAAAGCCATGTCTGACACACCTCTGTTAGAAATGTTACATCTAAAGAAATCCCAATCCCTCCGCACCACATGCTCCAGAGACCTCAACCTCATTACCACAATCAGCAGAACGTACTGGAGGGACAGGTTCATAACCCAGAGACTGCCCATGCTATAGAATAGACTTCCCATACATGTCAAGCAGAGCACCTCGCTGACCCTCTTCAATGGAAATCTTGATGAGTGGATGGGAAATAGAAAATTCACCCCGGGGATAACTCCAGTGGCTCTACTTGACAGAAGCCAGGTGGCATGATGCCAGGGAATTCCTATGGCTAGGCTTGTAAAGGCCCTGGTGCCATTAGTCTAGTACACACCTATGAACCTATTTTAGCATTTTAGCATTCACACACAGGCCCCTTTCCCACCTAGGCTAACCCTTTTCACTTATTAAGCATATGTCAAATATTTCTCTATAATCGGCAGACTGAAATTTTCCAAGATAATATGCATGCATATCTCTGAATCATCTGCTTTATATTCAAGTCTAGCATCTTCCTAGAATTCACATTTTTCCATTTTTTTTTTTTTGGTGGAGATACTTCCAACATTATGCTGTAATTATGGGAAGTAATTCTGCCCACACCAATGTGTTTCAAATGTTACACAGGTATATCTACACACACATACACACACACACACACACACACACACACACACACACACACACACACACACACACACACACACACACACATACCTGACAGTCCAGTTTAACACTTTCTGAATGATAACAAGTGATTGTTATCATAAATTGTTTTTCTCACACAGATTAGCCCATGTACCCCAGTTCCCACCTTTAGAGAAGAGACTATATACCAGTGACTACAAACATATGAGGAAAACTATGTGTAATACTGTATTCAGACATATACACATCCACCACATAAATAAACATTTTCCACCAAACAGAATAATATAACTATAGCCAAGTGACAATGAATCAGTTACATTCCAAAACAGACTGCTTGCTAATTTTTACATTTTCAGTAAGTATACTCAGCTCAGTTGTTTGACTGGGATCAAATCAAATACATTCTTCACATATTGATTTATTCAGCTTACTTCACATATTGATTTATTTGGCTTGCTTCACATATTGATTTATTCAGCTTGTTTCTCTATCACAACTTACTAACCACCCCATCCTACCTAAGATATGATGACATGAATGTAAGCCAATTTCTTTGCTTCAAACACTCAACATCAGACTATCTTGTCTACTATAAAGTACTTTCAAGTATACACTGACCATTTTCTTACTGGATATGCCTCTGATGTTTGACTGCGACCACTTGAAATCACACACAGATGCACACACACACACACACACACACACACACACACACACACACACACACACACACACACACACACACACACACACTCATGCATGCGCACTTCATTCATGATAATTTATTCAACTGACATTAGATCAGTTACTTTTAAAGAAGGACCCACCAACTCTTATTATGAATTAACCCATTTTTGATATTTCACTGCACTGTGATGATGTAAGTAATATGATCAGCCTGACACACACACACACACACACACACACACACACACACACACACACACACACACACAAAGTGAATTACTTAACTATGCATGCTAATTAAACTCTAATTAAAAAAAAAACTTAGTCACTCCCTTATTCTGTACTCTCCACCTGTCCCCTACCTCATTTTCTTTATTTATTTATTCTCAGCTCCACTGCAACTTGTATAATTCAAACAAATCTTTATTAATGTTTAATAAATCTACTATAACATTTCTCATGCATGGATGTACTTTCCTCAGTTCATTTATACTTTTCCGCTTGTACCCCCATCTTTCACCATTCAGTGACATTCTGTCTCACATAGTCACTAATTCACTATAGTTACACCCACTTGCTGACATCTAGTAATCAAATCTCTTCCCTTTCCTATGCAACTAACCCCAAATTTTAAGTCACACTTTTAGTTTCCATCTCCGTACAGTACCACCAAAAATGCATTCAACTAAATTCACATTAAGTCACTCCCAAAACCCATTCTTTGCACAGCAACATAACTTCTTAATAATTATTAATATAATAAGTGGGCAACAGACTAACTTCTGCAAAAATGAAAGCAGATTTACAATCAGCTTACCACACAACACTATAATCTCTTACCATTATACAAAAGAATAATCAATGTCTGATTCAGTGGGGATGGGAAAACAAAGACTGCCTAATTACAAACATTACCTGAACAAAGTATTACAGCATTTGTCTTAGTTTTCATTTTCAGCTAACTTTGATGAATAGATGCTTTTCTAATTTCCCAATCATAGCTTTCAAACAGACTAAATTATGTTGTCTCACCTAGAACTATCTCAGACCATTCAAAAATCAGTCTCTTAATAAATTTTCAAACATATAAACAAAATGTTCCCTATTTCAATAATTGGACATTAAATCCTAAAATCATTCAAAACCAAGAAACAGCACAGGAAATCCATCCTGTCATAGCCCAAACTTCAAACTTACTTTATATCCACTCAAATTCCTTATGATATACAATGGGTGGCTGCCAAAGCGGTCATTAGGGGTATAATTATCCAAAAATCTGCATGGTTCAAAAAAAAGTACAATAACTTTAAAAAGGAACTAGAAACTCAAATAAAAATTGCTGAATTAGAACTTCAGAAAAAAAATACTCTAATGACCTGGAGGAAAAAGTAATAGACTGGCAAAAGCAATTACAGAAACACTATCTAGAAACTATCTCCATGTTATAATTAAGGTCAATATATCAATATTCAGAATGGGCACAAACACCTTCAAAATTCCTAGCTAGACTAATTAACATAAAAAATGGCCCACCGAGAATTAAAGAAATAGTGTATGAAGGACTGGCGAAGCACAAGGACCAAGATATTGTAGATGGTTTTGAAGACATAGATAAGAAACTATACAACATACCCTTATCACCATCTACAGACAAGTTTGGTGATTTTATGCATAATATAAAATTTCCACAACTTACGGAAGATAAAAAAATCTCCTATAAACACCCCTGCAACTAAATGAGATAAAAACTGCAATAAACAAACTCAAACCAGGTAAATCCCCTGGGCCCGACAGCTACACCTCTGAATTTTATAAACTATTCATGGAACCTATTTCCAAAGTATTATTAAAAGTTTTCAACTTTATAATACAACATGGAATAACAGATAATTATTTAAATAACTCCAAAACAGTGCTAATTCCAAAACCGAATTCTGACCCAACAGATCCAGCAAACTATAGACCAATAGCCCTGATAAATAGGGACCTTAAGATTCTAGCTCATGTTATAGCAAATAGACTTAAGAATGTTCTCCCATCTATCATTTCCCAAGAACAAATGGGCTTTATGACAAACAGGCAAACAAGTGATAACACCCACCTCTTAGATACCATTATCAGACTTTTTAACAGTGACAAATGCCCCAGATATGTCCTCATGGTGGATGCAACCAAATATTTCGATAGAGATAATTTACATTTCCTATTTAATATATGGCTTTTATATGGTTTTCCTCAGGAATTAATAAGGATAATTAAGGCTCTATACCAGAATGCTTCTACCTCTATTTAGATAAATAAGCTCAAATCTAACCATATACTGTTATCCAGTGGTACAAGACAAGGTTGCCCTCTTTCCCCATACCTCTTTAATCTTTATCTAGAACCTCTTCTGTTTATTTCACAAAAAATCTTCCATCACATACCTAGAATCTATAATACAAATCTTATATTCTCTGCTTTTGCTGATGACTTAAATATATATTTTCAACTTTCCACTACTGACCTCCCAAAAAAACGTAAAGCTATAGATGAGTTCTCTGAAATCTCTAACTATAATTTAAATCTAAACAAATCCCACATATTTCCCATGAATCTTATAGGTCATAAGGAATTTTACTTTCCCATGAGTGAGATCAAGATAAGTTACCAGATAAAATACTTAGGAATAATATTTACTCCTGACTTTAAGGATATGATAAAGAATAACCTATTGCATAAATGGACCAGTACTGAAAGTGATATCAATAGGTGGAAGAATATTAATATGTCATTAATCTGAAAAGCTAGTGCTGTTAAGATGAACCTTTTACCGATAATACTCTTTCAACTAAATGCTACTTTTTCAAATATTCCCCTAAAATTCTTCCTTGATATAGAAAATGCTATATCAAGATTCTTATGGTACCCCAAATCCACTAGAATTAAATATGAGCTAACTTTGATGACCTACTACCACTTAGCATTTAATAATGCATTCTATTCCCCTTGCACTCCCACCAAATAATTCAAACAAAAAGCAGCTGGAAACAACAATCCCCTGCCCAGAAATTTCTGAAAGTACACAATCACCATCATTATCATAATTATCAACTCCTATTCTCCATTTTCTTTGTGGGGTTATTGTGTCTTATTAATGTTCATCACATTTGTCAGTTTGGAGCTTTCCTACCTTCTTTGAAAGGACAGTCATGTATGGCTGCCTCAGGTCTTCCATCAGACAATCTAGTTATCTCTTTGCTAGAAATCTTCATGTCCTCATATGCAGAAAATAGATAGATAATAATAAATAGGCATGTATCTATATATATATATATATATATATATATATATATATATATATATATATATATATATATTAGTTATAGATATATGGATATAGATAGTGCTATGGATATAGATATTGCTATAGATATAGATATAGAAATAGAACACTATATAGATATTAGCTTACCAGGTTAGTGCACTAATCAAAGCTGACCAATTGCAGGCAAAGCCAGGGTGAAAATATTTTCAAATCTCACCATAATAGAAGTAGCACAATTGTGAAATGCACAGAATGCATTAAGGTAGCAGTATCAAAGTTTAATGTTAACATTACAATATTTAAGCAGTTAAAGTTACAAAGAAAACTTTTTACATGAATAGCATTTATAGTATGTACAAAATAATTCATGAGCAATTAATATGGCAGAGAGGAAATGGAATGGCAGGCCAGACATAAATTGAAGACGGGTTTAGAATTCAGGTGATGTGGACTTTTGGAAAGCAGATAAATCTAGCTTGTATTAAGATCTACTCTGAACTTGGAGTAGTTGAAGACTTCCTGTTTCTTCCAAGCCTTCTTTACAAATCATCTTCTGCTTTCCTGCATAAGTGAGCAAGCATCCATAATCTGTTCTTTCGAGCCTTCCCTGCAATCAGCACACATTTGTCATATGCTCTGATGTCCCCATTTCTTCATCTGCCCAAATATTATGTTCTACTACTCATCTCAAGCACTTCTCAATCACCTCAAGCTTTCTCAGGTACTTTGCCTTCACAGCAAAGGGTTTTTGTGTCATAGAAAAGCAATGCTCACAATATTGTCATGTTTCTTCATTTTATTTGGCATTTTCATATCTTACATTACCTCTAATACTTTGCACCAGCCTCCTGTAGCACTTATGATTCAGGTTTTAACTTTTTCATTCTGACTTCCCTTTTCATAAATAACATGTCCTACATACTTGAGGCATTTAACCTATTCCACTATTTTCCAGTCCATCTCTGTTTTCAACTTCTTATGCTTTCCCTTATTTGCTGCCGAAACATTCAGTTTCATCCTGTGTGCCTTCAATTTTGCATTCCAGACCTCTATCATTTGTTTCTGTCCCTGTTTAGAGTCTGCTTGTTTATAGCTTCATATGTGTGTTCTAGGCTAATGGTTCTGGGGCCTTTACAAGCATAGCCATAGGATGACCCTGGCATACTGCCACCTGTCCTTAGTTCCCAGTGCCTTTGTCAAGTAGAACCACTGGAGTTACCCAGGGGTGAATTTTCTGTTTCCCATCCACTCATCAAGATTTCTATTGAAGAGGGTCAGCTAGGTGCCCTGCTTGACATGTATGGGAAGTCTGTTCCATAGCATGGGCAGTTGGGTCTATATCATTTCATTGAAAACTCATTTCATTGAAGCTTAATTCATTAACACATATTCACTGAAAGCTTGCTTCACTGAAAACCCAATTCATTGAAACCTCACTTCACTGAAAACCCATTTCACTGAAACTCATTTAGTTGAAAGGTATATATGGCCCTTCCCCACTGTTGTGCGATCCTGGAGTTAGTATATAAAGTAAGGGGGGTGGGGGGTGTAGCCCCCCACATATTGTAAATATTTGAAAGCATATAGATGGATACTTACAAGTGTAATGAATACATTCTTCCAGAAAACAACATATAACCAATTTATGTGGGTGGGGCTTCACCCCCCCCAAATTTGGGGGGCTGTGCCCCCTACCCCCCCCTTACTTTATATGCTAACTCCAGGATTGCAAAACAGTGGGGAATAGACCATATATACCTTTCAATTAAATGAGTTTCAGTGAAATGGGTTTTCAGTGAAGTGAGCTTTCAGTGAATTGGGTTTTCAGTGAAGTGAGCTTTCAGTGAATATGTGTCAGTGAATTAAGCTTCAATGAAATGAGTTTTCAGTGACATGATATAGACCCGGACAGTCTCTGGGTTATGAACCTGTTCCTCCAGCATGTTCTGCTAATTGTGGTAATGAAGTTGAGGTCTCTGGAGTATGTGGTGTGGAGGGATTGGGATTTCTTTAGCTGTAGTATATCTAACAGAGCTGGGTCAGACATGGCTTTGTATGTCAAGCAGAGATTGCCTCTAAGTAGGTGATATGACACAGAGAATAGTTGGAGTTTTTTGAGTCTGTCCATATAGGACAGGTGTTTAAGGCCTAGGATCCTCTTTGTGAGTTACTTTTGCAGCCTCTCCAGTTGTTGCAGGTGTCTAATGAGGTACATGCCAAATGGGGCATTGTACTCGATGATTGGCCTAATGAGGGAAGAACTCAAATAAACAACGTGTAACCAGTATAAACCAAACTAACAGATGAAGAACCTGGTTTCCCAATGGTCAGTAAAGGCAGGGAATTAATCAACCAAAATTTCTTTAGCATATAAGCACTTTATTCAACACTTTCATCTAAATCAGACTTCTTCAGAAAACCAACACTTCTATTCACCATGAAACCATTTTTTACATACCATATGCAAATATAACAATAAAACAATCAATCAATGAATGACACAATTAAAAACCTCATTAAGAAAAATGGTTAAAAAAGTATATATGAAATACTAGAATTCTATTTCATCACTTTCTATACTTTAAAAAAAACATTTGATATTTATAGAATAATTTATTCCTGGTGGTTTGTCTGCCTCCAACTTTATCTGCCATAAATTTTCCCTTTGTTCAAGATAATTTTTAAAATCACCACCTCTTGGATTTTTATGTCCCACTTCTAATACTGAAAATATTTTTTTGTTTCCCAGAAACTAAAGTGTGTTTGAACAAAGTGTTTTTGGAGTCTTTTTTCTTTACACTATACAGTTGTTCCCTAATCCCTTCCATAAGGGTTCCAGTTGTTATACCTACATAGAAGGCATCACAACCATTATACATAGTAATGTAAACCTCTCCTCTACTTTTACAAGATAAATAGCCAGGCACTCTAAATGTTTTTAGAGTTAAAGAAACGTTTTCTGTTCATTCATGGTTGGAGCAGAGAGAATTCTCATTCAGTGCGGCAGCGAGTGAAGTAAACCATGGCAGCTTAGACAAGAAGACTGGAGCAGTTAAGCACCAAATGTTTAAACTACGGAAATTACAGCTTGAAAATTCTTACTTAGAGGAGTGTTATAAGAGACAGCAAGTGCCAAAAGGACTCCAAAACTGGAAATACCTGACTGGACTTATACAAGGATCAGAATCGCATTGTGAGTTGCTCAAGCCTTTTAACAAACAAGGATGTGAACTGCTTAGTTTTTAAATTAAACATAATGAAAAGAAAATAGTTGAATTTAAAAAGAACATTGAGAATCTTGATCACGATATCAGAAATTATTTATTGTTTCATTTTAAAATTTCTGAGTACACTAAAGTGTTTAGAGACATAGAAGATGAAATGGTGATGTTAAAAGACAAATTGGACTATGAGTCTGGAAATCCATACCCTCACCCACCACAAGGGCAGAATAGGAACAAAAACTATGTCAACCAGGTTAATAATTATGATGTCAACAATGAGATTGTGGATGAATATGATGTTGAACCTAACAGCCCTTTAGAAGTGCACCCTCTGAGGAGGTCCTAGAGACTGATGAATTAGAGGCTGAGACAACAGCAGGGCTGGCAGGGAACAACAATAGGAATTATTCCCAGACACCATACTATATGCGGGAAGTACCCCTATATGGAATGCCAGGGGGAGGGGAAGAGACAGGTACAAGTGGTGAATAACATGTCTACATGCAAGCGTGTCAAGAATAAAATAGGGGACTTTAAAACATTCAGTTTTAGCTTTGCCCAATTAACATCAGAATGGGCAGACTTATTTGATAAAGGGCTAACGTTTGTCCCCTCTAGACAGGGTAGTATTGACAAATCTTTAGTACAACTTAAATTATTTGTGAGAAAGTTGAATCTGGGTCTGTATTTCCATCAAGGTCCACAGGAACATCTTAATTTAAATGTGAATACAGTATGTAAGAGACCCAGTACCTTCAATCCACCCCTGCAAACTTTGATTAACATATTTGAGAGAATATGTGAAGATGATATCAGGAAAAAGGTAAGGAAGAAAAAAAGGGGTCTATTTTCACCATAATTTAACACAGGAAGAAATAACTCTATTAAAGGACATCAGTAGCATGCATCAGGTCAGGGTAATGAAACCTGACAAAGGTGGGGGCCTAGTGGTTATGAATGTGAACAAATATATTTACAGAATGTTACTTATACTATATACCGATACTTACAAAGAAGTTTCAGTCAAGGAAATGAATATTTCATATCATAGGATTGACCTTGCACTAGAAGATTTGATGTTGAACAGCCAGCTCAGTGTGATTGACCTTGGATTTCTGAAGGTATCCTACCCTAGGACCCCAACCATTTTTGGCATACCCAAGACTCATAAGTGTTTAGAAGACCCCCCCATTGAGGCCTATTGTGGATGCAAAGGCCTCAAAAACCCTGCCTATAGCTAAATACATAGATGTGAACATTAAGAATCTCTTGAGTGAAAGTAAATATATTTTCAGGGATTCATGGGATTTTTTATCAAAAGTTTCAAATGACCTATACTCTGATGAACTGTTATTTGTCACTACTGATGTATGTGATCTTTATTCCATCATCCCACACTCTGATGGTATGGATATGTTCTATAGGTTCATAGGTAGGTATTGGCTATCTGCCAGAAGGCATTTATAAGCCTAGCCAGAATGTGTTGGCTTTCACCACCCCCTTAGATTAGTTCTCTGTGCCTCTGTCCAGCAAAGCCATTGAAGTTATCCCTGGGGTAAACTTTCTGTTTTCCACGCACTCGTCAAGGTTTCTCTTGAAGAGGGTTAGCGAGGAGTTCTACCTAATGTAGATTGGAATCTTGTTCCAGAGCATGGGAAGTCTTTGGGACAGGAATCTATCCCTCCAGCACATCCTATTTATTGTTGTGGTAAGGCTTAGATCCCTGGAGCGTGTGGCTTGAGGGGATATGGTTTTCTTTAGGTGGAGCATGACTATCAATTCTGGGTTGGACATGGCCTTGTATGTCAGGCAGAGATCACCTCTGAGTAGGCGGTAAGCAACCCAGTACAACTAGAGTTTCTTCAGTTGAGCTGCATAGGCATCTGCTTGAGGCCAGTGATCCTCTTGGTGAGGTACTTCTGTGGTCTTTCCAGTTGTTGCAGGTGTCTTGTAAGGTACATCCCAAATGGGGCATTGTACTCTATAATGGGTCTGATGAGTGATGCATAGAGAGGCCCAATGACCTTTTTTGATCTGGATGCAAACCCTTTTGTGATTAGGTGGGTCACATAGAAGGATTTTCTAACCACTTTGGCAATATGATTATCAAAGGAGAGGTTACTATCTACTTGGGTCCCCAGATCCCTTATTACATCTTCTGTATTTAGGGGGGTACCACCTATGTGGTAGTTTGTGGGTTCTTTGTTTTTTTTAAATGGGGATGACTATGCACTTTTGGCATTTAGCTTGAGGCCATGGTTTTGACACCAGGTATCTGTCTCAATGAGACCCTTTTGGAGGATGTCTGTGTCAGCCAGAGAGTCATTTATAGCCCTTGTTTGCAGTCATCTGCTAATTGGTCAGCCATAGTCATCCTGTGCTTGCCTGTACCTCTGAGAAGTATATGTCGAACAGGAGGGGGTCCTAGGACTGAGCCTTGGGGAATGCCACTTGTAACCGGTTTAGAGTCAGACCTAGCTCCCGCAACTCTTACCATGTGGGTTCTGTCCATGAGCCAGTTGGCAACCCATCTCATGACGTAGGGGTTTATGTTCAGGCTGGTGAGCTTGTCTATAATACCTGAGTGGGGAATTGCATCAAAGGCCTTTGCAAGGTCTAGGTAGGCTGTGTGGACCACCTTTCCCTTGTCTATAGCCTTGGTAACTGTCTCAAAGAATTCCACCAGGTTTAGGAGGCATGATCTGCCCTAAAAGCCAAACTGGGTAGGGTCCATTGTTTGGAGGTTTCCAATGTCTCTGTTAATGAGATCCATGATGATGCACACCATAGCTTTTTCAGACCAAGCTAGTCAGGCTTATAGGGCGATAGTTCCCGGGGTCCGTTGTGGCTCCGCCTTTGTGGAGTGGAATAACCATTGTTGTGCACCACTCTGTGGGCACATAGCCTGTGGAGAGGCTGAGTTTAAACAGTGTGCTCAGGTTAGTTCATCTTTGAGCTCATGTAGGACACAGCCTGGGACACTATACGGTCCCATTGATGCTGTATTTTTGACTTTGGAGAGGGCTGTTTTAACCTGAGTGTCTGTGATTTCAGGGGCACTACATTCTTCTGGTATAGTTATGGGCCCTTTCAGGGATGAGAGGGGGTGAAGTTTGCACTGAACCTGTCTGCCAGGATGTTAGCTATATTGGTCAGTTCAGTGTATTTTGTGCCATTCTGCACTAACTCCGAGCAGATCTGAGAATTGCCACTTAGATTCTTGACATAGCTAAAGAATGCCTTGTGGTTATCTTTGGTGTCCATGGCAATTTTTCTTTCGAAGCTAGCCTTGGATGATTTTCTGAGGGAACATAGTTTCTTGCTGATACTGATCAGGGATGTCTTCCCTTCTTGGGATTTTTACTCTTTTCTGTACTAGTTTCCTCCTTCTATTGTATAGCTTGTTTATGGCAGGGGTCCACCAGACTGGTTTCCTTTTCTTGGAGGAGTGAGTCTTGGATTTGTTTGGGATAGCACGATCCATGCATTCTTGTAGGTGTCCGCAGAGTGCATTAGTAAAGGATTTTGCATCTCGGACAGCATTATCCTTTAGCATGGGGGCTTTGAAACTTTCCACCTCGGTCTTAAGTAACGTGAAGTTTGCTTTTGAAAAGTTTTTCACAGTGGTTTCTTTGACCGAGGGTGGTGGCGGAATGTGGATCTCCAGAGTGATTAGTTTATGGTCAGATATAACCAGTGAGGGGTTGATCTATGGTGTGGAACACATGTCGTCTATGTTGGTGATGACCAGGTTCAATATGTTGTCACCTCTGGTGCAGGTGTTGACCAGTTAATCCAGGGCATTTCAGTTTATAAATTCTAGGAAATGTTGGGCAAGGGAGTTTGTACTTGTGCAGTTCTCCCAGATAATGTTTGGGTAATTGAAAACACCCAATATCAGGGTGTTTGGTAGGACCTTTATGTTTCCCAGTGTTTCCAGGAATGAGGAATGGGGGTCCTGGGTCATGGTGGGTGACCTGTAGCATTGTTAGTTGCACGTGGATGATCTCTGAAGCATCGTGCTGTGCCACTAACCTGGAGGTGTGGGTATCCCTGATGAATATGGATATTCCCTCACCTTTTTATTTTGGTCTGGATTTTGTTGCCGAAATGTATGGTATGAGTTGTAGCCTGGTAGTGCTAGGGTGCTCTCTGGAGCCTTAAACCAGGTTTCTGTTACTGCACATATATCAATTTTCTCCATACTGAGGAGTGCCTCGAATGCGTGCATTTTGAGGTTTAGACTTCTGGCATTGAGTAGCATTACCCTCAGTTTTTTGTTACTTGTGCTATTTACGGTGGTGGGTTTGTCTTTTGAGCCTTGCCAAAAAAGGCACTATGGGGGTGGCAAGAGCCTTGGCCAGTATTCAAAAGCCTAAGGGTGACACGTGCAAGCCATCTCTAGCAAAGAAGCGTGGCTCATCTAGCATGTCATCCCAGGCTGACAGACACTGGATCCCCTTTGAATGACACCAGAAGCTTAGCCAATTGTTGAAATTGATAATTTTATTCTCTATACCATGGTATCATTCTTGGTGAGGGCAGGATGCTACTCAGGGCCAGGGTCATACCGGCTTGGGCTACGTGATCAGAGAGCTCCTCCATGTCTCTTTTCATGTAGTCCAGAGAGGTACAGCTCAGGTCATTCACACCAACATGGACAATGACAGAGTCATATTTGTACTTGTTCTGGAGTGACCTGAGTGTTTGTGTTATGTGGCGGATCCTGGCACCCGACAGGCAGCTAACAGTAACCTTCTCCTTGTTCAGCCTAGTGAGTGGGACATCAGTGTGCCTGACTATAGAGTCACCTATTACTAGTGAGTTGGGTATGTTATTTTGCCTTAAGGGCTGTGATTGTGTGGCACACTGGTTTTGTGAAGTATGTGTTTCATGGTTTGTGTTGGGGGGGTGGAGGTTGCTTGGATGTCTGCTTTGGAGGTCTCTGTTGCTTCTGCAGATTTTTATTTAGAGCCTCCGAGTATGTTTTCATGTATTTATGTGTGTTTTTTGCTGGTGCTGGTTTCATAGGTTTATGTGAGACCGGTGGTATGATGCAAGTAATTCTTTTCTCTTGTTGACTGCCTGGTCCAGTCTTGGGTTGCAAGAGCTTAGCCTCCAGTTTGGCTGTATAATTGCATCTCTCGCATCTATTAGTGTTTGCTGGAAGGAGGAGAGGGTTGTCTGTGTACATGAGGCAATTGTAACATTGACTCAAAATGCCCAGATTCACCAGTTGGACCGGAGAGTACACCTGAAACTGCCCTTTGGACATGCCTGGATAGGTACAGTGAACTGCTTTACTGATTTTGCTGGTAATGTCAAAAAGACAGCCTTGTCCTTCTCTACAGTATAGGGGGGTTCTAGTGCTAAGGTTTATTAGTGCTTGCTATGAGTTTTGAGCAAGTGCCGGTATGAAAAGTGAATGGTTTGAGTGCTTAAGTTGAAAGTTTGTCTAGTTCCAAGTGAAAAATTGAACAGTAGACTTTGTGGAGCCGGGAACAGTAACATGCGCAAAACCTTACAAATGTGGGTTTTATAGCAGAGAAATGAAACAGACAGAAATTAGCCCAGAATGGCCAATAAACTACTAATTTCTGGGCTGAAACCACTCCTCCAGGGACAGATAGACTGCTCAAAGCTCCCTCTCTCAAAGTGAACAGAGAAACTTCCTTCTATCCAAGTAAGGTATGGGCAAACAGAAACTTGTAATGCAGCCCTGAATTCAGCACTAACCTGAAAAATGGACTATACTAGCTTAGAAAGGCGGGAAAACAAAGTATTTTTTTTGTTTGTTTTTTTGTTTTCTTTTTCAGAAAATGAAGCAGATACAATCAAAAAAACACTTTAAATGCACAGAAATGGCTATCACACTTGAGTGTGTAGCCTACAACAGTTAAACAGGTAATTTAAACACAAAAACGACTTTGTTAAAGTGCAGGCAGTAAAATAAGTGCAATATGTAGCTGAAACAAGCTTTTTAAATCACAGAAACTCTAGAAAATCGGTGTTTTAGATGGAATACGCTAAAGGCAGCAAGAAAATGCAGAAAAATGATACTTAATCACTCCAAAGTCTCTCTTTTGTCTCTCTCCTGCTGTAGAACTCTACAGGGCACCAGGCAGGAGTTTGCTGTGCTGTATACTAGCACAAAAACCTTGCAAATGTGGGTTTTATAGTAGGGTAATGAAAGAGATAGAAATTAGCCAAAATGGCCAATAAACTACTAATTTCTGGGCTGAAACCACTCCTCCAGGGACAGGTAGGCTGCTCAAAGCTCCCTCTCTCACAGTGAACAGAGAAACTTCCTTCTATCCAAGTAAGGCATGGGAAAACACAGAAAGTGTAACACAGCCCTGAATTCAGCACTAACCTGAAAACTGGATTATACTAGCTTAGATTTTGTATGTAACCATCCCAGGGTAGATAATGGCAAAGCATTGACTATTACCACCTTAATGGATCTGGTTTTAGGAAACAACTTTATAATGTTTGAAAAATCAGTTGTTTTAACAACTTAAAGGTGTGGCAATTGGTGCAGTTTGTGCTCCCATGTTTGCTAACATTGTCCTTGCCCAATGGGAAAGTCAATTCATGGAGAATATGTTTTGGGAGGTCATCAGGAAAAGACAGGGATGTTTAAGCCACTACTTGGGACAAATGGTGACTTAGTTACCTTAAATGGTAAGAGAGACATAGTTAGTTTTTAAAGAGCCCTAATATTGCCATATACTATACATTTTGATAGCATTAGGGATATAATACAACATAACTGGGACATTGTCAGGGTTTATAGTGAGTATGCAGAGAAAATGGGGAAAAACCCTCTAGTGGTGTATAAGAAAGATCTATGTTTTAAAAATGTACATGGAAGACAAAAGAAAAAAGTCACCCTGGCCACATATCTAAATGCGAATATTGTAATCAATGTAAGTACGTAAGGGAAGGTGTTGAAATTTGTATACCTAGATGGGGAGTTTTTAAATTTTGTCAGAATTTGAACTGCCAGAGCAATAATTTTGTGTATCTTGCTGAGACCAAGTTAGGGGTGCAAAACACAATAGAGAAGGGGTATCAGACATACCGACAAATATCAGTTTGAAGTACTTGATCTAAGAAAATGTCAAGCGCAAGCATGATAGGTGTTATTCAAAAAAGTAACAGGATGTACAGGCCTATAGCAGTCCTGACATCGTCAGAGTTTCACTGGTGTACCAGAACTATAATGTCAATGTCATAAAAAAATTCAAACTTCAAGGGACGTGAACAATGATCTATGTCTAATTATACTATACCCAGCACTTCCTTAACCAAGTAAGACATACAAGCAGTCCTAATGGAGAAATGAAAAGTCAGCAAGCAAAGGAGAATAATAGTGCTGAAACTGAATTCATCCTCAAGTCTTGGTGAGTACCTTCCCGAGGTGGAACCTGTTTTTTTACAAAATCTCACCAAGGCAACACTGATGTATAGACTGTATTTATATAGCATGCATCATGGACAGAAATAAGGCAAAAACAAAAAAAGATAGTTGGGTGTACAAGACACAGGATAAAAAGTTTGCAATCCTGGTAGATGCACTGGTGCCAAGACTGGAAAAAAGTGCAGCATCCTTAAAAGACAGAAACACTCCAACAATGGGGCTAGGCCAGACCCAGGGGGATGATGGCCCCTGTATTGTAGGAGGAAGTAGCAGTCCACAAAAGTCACAAAAAGTGATTGGCCAAAGAAGAGCCATAAAGACGATAGAGTGGACTATTGAGGAGAAGAAAGAAATTATGTATTGCTACTATTATGTAAAAAGCCCAGAATTTCCAGACACAAGATATACAAAATGATTAAGAGAGAAAGTAGAGAAAAAAATACTTCATCAGGAAAAACTGTCAGAAGCTTCAAATAAAAACTTGCATTCATTAATACAACAGAGTTTTGAAAAACAGTATATTTGGAGAAAGAAGCATGTGAGGAAGTCCAAAAATATAAACAACAATACCTAGAGATATATGAAAATTTTTAAAAAGAAATATGGACTCGAGAAAGAAAGATAGATTTGATATGGTGCAATATTTATGCAAAGGAGAAACCCAAGTTAACTAATATAGAGAAGGCAGTCTCAAAAATATCCAAAGAGAAATACAGGCAAAGGCATCCAGATATGAAAAAATTGACAATAAAAAAATGAATATCACAAAGATGTAATGTGGAAAAGATTAGTAAAGCAGAACTTAAAGAAACAGAAGTTGAAGTTATGGTGTGCCTGCAAAGTGAATGATTTAATGTAGAAGGTCTAACACAGATTACATCACAGCATGATGGAGTGAGTCCCCAGAACAAGGAAAAGCAAGAAGATCAGGAGACAGGTGAATAATAAACATGGATATGGGAAAGGAAAAGAAATTTAATGTGGTGTAATATTTATGCAAAGGAGAAAGCAAAACTAACCAATACAAAAAGAGCAGAACCAAAGATATTTGAAGAGAAATACAGGCAAAGGAATCTGGATATGGAAAACTTTACAACACAAAACATAAGAAGAGTAAGAGGAAAAGTAGAAAAAGAGATTCGTAATGGAAAGAAATAGAAACTGAGGTTATGAAGCAGCTGCAAAGAGAAGGATTCAGTGAATAAAATTGAATGCAGAAAGCACCACAACAGGATAGATCAATGAATATCTAAATTAAGCGGAAACCAGTGGAACAGGAAGCAATTGGTCAGGTGCCATATCAAGATATTTTAGAGCATTCTACAGGAAACCAGTATAAATGTTCACTTGATGCTAGACAACAATGAAAGGAACAAAAAACTTCGGAAACTCTGATGCAGTCCATGTTGAGGAGTGATAGTTCAGTGAGTTCCCATATGACAGAGCAACAGATGACACAGGATGAAATTGAAGAGAATGTGCCACAGGAAGATTCTATAGAACTTTCTATAGAATGCCCGTAGGAAGCAGAGAGCAAGGGTTGTGCCCTCAGTTTTGAAGAAAATGAGCTAAGAAGAGTTGCTTGATTTAATGGACAAGGACAGATATATTAAGATCAATGAGAGAAATAGGCTGCAGAAGGTCAATAAAACCCAAAAAGTAAGAAGTCTGATAAAACAAATGAATGCAGTAATTAGGACTGTCCATAGAGATTCATGTGATATAACAGAAGTAAGCAGACTATACTACCATGCTGCTAAATTAATAACTGATAAAGTTCTACCACAAGATCACAGGGTGATGAGGGAAAGGAAGGGGAGAAATCGAATACCATCATGGAAGTATCGAATAGAGAAAACTATAAAGCAATTAAGACAAGAAGTGTCACTGTTAGAAGATTATAGGAGAGGGAATAGATCAACAAAAATACTAAGAAAGCTAGATGTGATAAAAGCAATGTGCAGTATTAAAACAGACCAGGATCTATCATGCACTATCGCAAATAACAAACTAAAAATTTCAGCACAGGCGGAAAAACTTAGAAGATATACATATAAGTATAAGGGAAATTACAAAATAAGCAATTTATTGATGACCCAAAAAAGTTTTATAGAGAATTGGGAAATAAAGTAAAAGGAATTAAAAGACTGCCAAAAAAGAGGAAGTAGATACATTTTGCAGAAGTATCTATGAAGATCCTGTAGAACATAACAAAGATGATAAATGGATAGAAGAAGTAAAAGAAAGAATAAGAAGCTTAAAGGTACAGGATATGAAATGGGATGAAATAGCCAGAGAAGCTGAAACAAAGGTAAGAAAAGCCTCTAACTGGAAAACCCAAGGCCCAGATGCAGTACCAAAACATTTGGATAAAAGTATTAACATCTTTGCATGAGAATTTATCCATGAGAAAGAACTATTTATATGCACACATCGAACAGACACCACACTGGCTGACAACAGCAAAACAATGCTCTTACTTAAGAGTGAAACTTTTAGCTACCCTAAAAATGATAGACCAATAACTTACTTTCCGGCGATGTATAAACTATACATGGGAAATGACGCCGGCAGAGTTTATAGTCATTTAGAGGAAAACTCAATTATGGCAGTAGAACAAAAGGACAATAAAAGAAAGTCATATGGAACAAAAGATCATTTATTGTTAAATAAAGTTATAGCGGAGATCTGTAAAAAGAGAATAATCTAAATATGGCATGGATTGGCTAAATAAAAGCATTTGATAGTATCCTACATACATGGATAAAAGAGTGCTTAAAATGTATAAGATACTGCCTATACTGATTGTCTACATTACAGTAACCATGAAACAATGGCAGACCACTTTGCAATTAAGCCATGATAAAGGACCGATTATTATCCCAGGGATAAAAATTCAAAGGGCAATAGTCCAGGGTGACTCTCTGTCACTGTTGCTATTCTGCCTTGCCATTAATCTATTAAGCTGTTTACTTAGCTGCTTAGGCCATGTCTGCAATTTGGCTCCGTCCTACAAAACAACAAAGTCTAATGACTTCTCATCATCTCTTTGTCAATGACTTAAAACTGTATAGCTCATCAGATGAGGAACTGAAAGCATAGCTGCAGTTTGTCAAAACTTTTTCAGATGATATTAGAATGTCATTTGGTCTTAATAAATGTGCAAAAGCAACATTTAAAAAAGGAAGACTGCAGCACCAAGAAAACATTAGTTTGGGACATGAATGTGATATTAAAAAAACTTGAGCAAGAAGGTGTGTATAAATACTTGGGAAGTGATGAAGGATTAGCAATGAAACATGAACAAATGTGAATAAAACTCATTAAAGAGTACTTTAGAAGACATAAATTAATCCCGAGAACAGCATTAAAATCAAGGAACAAGATCCAAGCTATAATTCAATTTGTTCTTCCTGTCCTAACTTACAGTTTTGGAGTGACTGACTGGCCCCAAAAAGTGTTGGATAGATTGGATATTAAAACAAGAAGGATGCTTCATGCTTACCAAATGATTTATAAAAATCAATGTATACCAAGATTATATATTCCCTATTCTAAAGGAGGGATGGGCCTCCTTGAAATTGATTATCTGTATAGATCTGCAATCATGGGACTCCACACATATCTACTGACCTTACAAGATCCAAATGTAGTGAAAGTTTTGAAACATGAAGAGAATAAATTTAAGATGACTTCTCTGCTTAATTTAGCAGAAGCATATCGATGTCAAGCAGGTATGGAATTCAAAGCAGAAGTAGATAAAAATCAGGCAGCAATTGAATGTGCCAAAAACAAAAGAAAGAATGTAAGGTGAAGGACCAGACGAGAAGGCAAGACATGTGGAAAAAAAAACATAAATATAGTTGCAAGTATAGAAAACTTCTGGAACAGCATCATGTTGATCAAGAACGAATTCAGGAATGGTTAAGGAGAGGAAAATTCAAACCAAGAAATGAAAGGTTAATATTTGCAGCCCAAGATAGTGGGCTACGTACACACTGGTTTTCAAAGTCCATTGAACATGTGGGGGAAACAGACAAATGTAGGTTTTGTAAAACCGAATTGGAAACAGTCACACACCTTGTTGCTGGTTGTGACACATTAATGGCAGAAGGACTGTATACTGAAAGGCATAATAATGTGGCAAGACTGCTGCACTGGGGTTAGTACCAACATTATGGTACTGAAGTGGCTGAAAACACTGGAAACATGAGCCACAAAGCATCATAGAAAATGGTGCAATTTATATCACACGGGATCACCCATTACCAACAGTTTAAAAGATAGATTCTAGAAAAATGGATATAGTGGTCCAAGAAAAGAAGACAATAGTAGCATTGATCATTGAAATCACAACACCTAGTGTCTTGCGTACAGAGAGACACAAAGTCATAAAATACCAGTATCTGCAGGCAGAAATGAGAGCAATGTAGAAGAAAGATACCCAGACAGTTCCAATAGTAGTAGCAGCAATGGGTCTTATAAAAAAGAATTTACAATCATGTTTAGATATGTTACCAATCCATGTAACCCCATATGAATTGCAGAAGGAGTCATTACTAGGCACACTGCGGGTGCTGCAAAGAGCACTTTTGGCTTACATCAAAGATTGATACAATACTAATTTCATGAACTTTAATCATACTTTGACGTACATATGGGGTCCATTCCCATTATGGTATTAGAAACCCAAAAGATTTGGAGAAATTAGAAAAGATGTAAGTGAAGCATATACCAGATAATTGTTACAAAAATGCAGATGGGAAGCAGAAAAAAAAACATAAGCCTCAAGGAATTTGAATCCATTACCTTCTTTGGTTAGATTTTACTAAACACTGCAACCACACGCAAAATGTTGTGGAAGCACATAGCAGGTAAATATTACATGTATGCAGACTGGAAGCAGAAAAGTGAAAGACAGATATACAACAATGAGAAGATATGAACCTTTGACACTGTACTTTGAATTTTTAAAATCACTATATGAACAAACTGAGCCATGGGAGCAGTCATGCTGCAAGCAGAAAAAAAATGGCAAACCTCATGGGACTTGAACCCATTATCCTCATCAGTCATAAGTGATACTCTACCAAACACTGCATAAAAAGGTGAGGCATAGAAACAGTCCCACTAAAAGTGTCAGGAAAGCATACAGTAGGTGAGTGTTACACATTTGCAGACTAGAAGCAAAATAGTGAAAAAATACACAACTATGAGAAGATCTGAACCCTTGACTCTGTGCATTGACATTTTACCAATCACTGCATGAAAAACTGAGCCATGGTGGCATTCAGACCAAAGGCATGAACTTTATCTAATACCATACTCAGAAAGTGCCACGCAAAGACACTCAACTCATTTGCTTGGCCTATGACAGCCAATGCCAGTTTATATAGAAGACTATGCCAGTTGTACTTTATTGTTGAAGTAGAATGAATCATGTCATATTTTGTTGGTTTTAATGAGTATTGACAGTGCACAGTGCAACCGCAAAATGATAAGTGGTTTAAAAGCCTTTTTTGGAAATGTGTGAGGTTTTTTTTATCTATTTCGTACCAGATAAGAGGTTGGAAATGGGAGTATAGAAAAGAAATGTAAAGGGGAAGCAAGCAGAGTGCAGAACAGGAGGTGAGCAAATACCATATGAGCAGGATATAGATGGGACAGGAGGCAAATACTTTTTATGGGACTAGTGCCCATTTTTATATTGAGACAAGGGAAAGTTGTGGAAGTAAGGAAGAGAAGTAAGAGGGATAGTTTAGGTAACATAGAAACCATGACTGACAGGGTGTGAGGTAACAGAATGTGGGAGAAGGAAAACAAAAGTGACAGGCACTTCAGACATACAGATGGAAGACAATGGTGATGGGGCATTGTAAAACCAACAGAGTTGTGCATGGGCAGAAAACTGAGGGGAACACCAGGATGAGGGATCAGATTTGGTGTTCACATATATAGTCCCTGTTAGGTGAGACCCAGTGGGAGATTAGTCATTACCCCAGTTACTGCTACAACTGGGACCTGGCTTTAAAAGTGTCAGCAGTTCAAACCACTACCTAATCATGATTTGCAGAAGCATGTTTTTTTCTGTGTGCATGTATATATGTATTTTATATATATATATATATATATATATATATATATATATATATATATATATATATATGTGTGTGTGTGTGTGTGTGTGTATCATCATATGCAGTCTGAAGGATAGCAGTATAGTGAGAGGAGCTATTTAAATTGACCAACAGGTAACTGTGATCAAAGATGCAGTTTGATGTCTGAGAATACTGAACATATACAAAGTAAACATGCTGCACAGGCAGACATACATCAATCACAGGTGATAGACAAAGGAAACCAACTTCTATTTTAGTTTAGAAAATGACCACTAAACTACTAATGGTGATTTTACATATATAGGGCATGTATTGCTGTAGTAATACTAATGAGACAGAAAAGTATACATGCAATATTTTTCCTGGTAACTCAGGAGGGTTTGAGGGGTAGTGACTAAACCCACAGGAGTTGAGGGGTAGAGACTAACTCCACAGACATCCTCACAATGTGAAAACAGAGATGTAATGCCACACACACTTATCCAATTACCCAGTCACACAGATGACAGATCCAGCACCAGTGAATGAAAGCCCTACATTTTTTTAAATCTGTACTGCTGTTACCATTCAAAGTCAAACAATTTTGTGACAATATATATGCTCACCACCACACTCTTTTAGATGCTCCAGTCTGCTCCTCTTCAGCTGCCTATTCTTTTCAGGCTCTTGCTTTTCTGACTCACACATTCATGTGTGAGGTCAGTCATTAAGAAAACACACTTAGAGCAATGCATAAATGTTTTCATTTGGGGGTAAACATGTATAGTGTCACATTTCCCAGTTTACACTGAAAAATCCTCTTAAGTGCTAACAGTTTAATTCATTATCTTAGACTGTACAGCTGAAACTCTTTAAAATCATTGTATAAACAGTGATGATGACACTGGTAAAATTCGCTGATGCACTCCACATACAAGATATTTAGAAATTAATATGAAATAAACACTTGAAAAAGTCCAGCTGTCTCTTTTGTTTCATACCAACATGGAATTTTTTATGAGGTGTCTAATTACCGTATATTGCATCCACTCTTATTATCCACATTCCTTCCCTCAGAACTTCTGAACAAAGCTCACAGTAGTCTCAGTAGATAAACAGGAAGTACACCTATCCTTTGTTCATAAGACTGTTGGTTTTCTTCCCTCAGCAGTTAGATGCATTGATTTTTCCAGTACTGACACTGCAGTAGACCATAAGGGGATTGCTGCACTCCTGAGTGTGCATTTCTTCACATGAGACATTAAACTGAGGCCCAATCTGCTTATGTTTGTGGTAGCTCATATGGATATAAAAATACCATGGCATTTATAAAAAACAATACATGGGACTTTATTAAAATACAACAAGATTAAAGCAGCATTGATTTTTGTATCAATTAAATGAAAGAAACCTTTTAAAATAAATATTTTTTTTTATAATTTTTACCTTACCCATTAATCCATAACCAGAACTCAACATTTTCCTTAATTTCATCAGTAATCCATTTTTATCATATATAATTTCACCAAATCATGCAAACCATAAATTCCAAATTCACGAAACATTTTTAACATCAGTTTCAGCAGCTTTCTCAGAATTCAAGTTTTCATAATAACCATTACATACATGCATATTAATATCTAAGACACACTCTCAACCCCATTAATATTTACAACTAGTACAAAAATCTTTCACTCTTTCTCATTCCAAAATGACATAATCTGTTGTTTCAATTTCTTTACGTATATTGTACTTTCTTCCTTCAATATGTGTGTACACCATCATCATTACTTTAAGTGGTATTTTTAAGGATAATCATCACATAAAATCTTTACATTCCCAAAGTCTCTCATTTCACTTCTTTCTTTCATTAAAAGCTCTTTTCGATCTTTTGATAAACTAATCCATGCATCAATACAGAAAGCTTTACACATATTTTTGTCATACCATTCTTTTTACTCTTTTCCAGATCATGTATTTCTAATTTCCAATCTCTTCATTTATTAATTAAATGCTGCATATCACCCTTTAAGCTCATATTATTACATTTTGAAATATCCAATAAATACCCAAATATGTGTACCTAGAATGTTAGTAACTAAATCCCCATTTCCTTTTTTAATTCTTTCAAAAAAAAGCTAAATTAAAATAATGTGTTAAAAAGGCAAACTAATTAATGTTAAACTTCATTTTTTTATTATACGTAATACCTCTTTAATAAGATTTGACCTTGAACTCCAAAGTGCATTACAATACATCTAGTAAATTATTTTCCATATATTCTTAAAATAAAAAAATAAATTTCCTAATTAACATTATTTACCTAAAAAACTGAATGTAGTAAATATTTTTTTTACTAAAAGATAAATCATATGCACTCCAATTTCTGCTTAGTTCTTGTAACTCAGATCATGTTCCATCCATTGCTTGAAAATGACTTCTTTCTTTCCAAACCCAATTTCTAGAATTTGAATCATTTTATTAGAAAAGTGAATCTCGTTCTTCCAAAAACTTTGCTTTTATACAAACTCAGCTTCAGACAAACTAATCTGAAGTTTTTTCTTCAACTACTGCATCATTGCCTTTACTCATGTTATATTTTTAACTGAAACTACTACATCATCTACAGAGCTTAAAATAAGAGCTAACTTTATTTCCCTATAAACAAAATGGGCCTCTGAATTTTTTTTCCTATAAAGTGAAAGTAGCAGTATTTAAGACCAACCCAAACAAATGCATACTTCTTGGGCATCTGTGCTTAACATATTTCCTATGTTTTCATTGTTTTAATAAATCCACGCATTAACTAATGGCACTGTCGATTTTTTTTTCTATGCATCATTTTAATAAGACATATCGTTAAATCTGGAATGTCATATAAATGTAGATTCTTCCTTAACTTTTCATGATTAACATTATCACATGCAATAATCAAATATCCAGTATTTTTATGCATATCTTGTACTGCTTTTCTCATTATACCTAACATGTCTCTAATATTTTTATGTTTGATTCCATATACCCCGCAATCCATAACCTCTTTTAATACCTTTTCAAATCTATTCTGTATAATTAACATTAAAATCTTATAATTGTTAAACAAAGTTATAGTTCTTTAGATTTTTTATATGCTTTTTCATTTGTTTTCTACATTGAAGTACCCTTTTACAAACATTTTCATTCCTAGCACTTTAAAATAACAATTTATTAATAATTTAAAAACAATCTTCCTTTTGAAATACATTTACGTTTTTTTTCTAAAAACTGTATCCTGTTCATATCCAGGGAAAATGTTTCCCTTCCCTTTCAAAAATTTTTTCCAAAGCCACAGGTTTGCATAATCCTTTGTTACACTCATCTGAAACCTTTTTACATTATAGGTATTTCCACTGTGGTTACATTATTTGCAAATATTCTAAGTACAAATAAAAAGTTTTCATAACCCCATCTAAGTGCAACAAATTCCCCCTTTCTTATTATCAGTATCGATCATAAAATTCACCCCATATTTATCCAGTCATCCCAGAAAAGGACTAATCTCTTCTTTCTTCACTTTTAAATATTTCTGTCTTATAAAATAATATCTCATTCTTAATTTATTTAATGATAACACATTTTCTATCAATAACTCTTCTACTAAATTTCTAATAATTTTCTCCATGTTTGTATACTTCTCTTTATAAATCTGTTTCCTCTTTCCATGACAATATTTTTATACCTCTAAATAAACTTTACCATACTTCTCTTTATATACCATCCACCACAATCCCCAGTCTTCTCAAAATCCACGCATTGTTAAATAAAACATAAAAAGGATGTCTCTTTCTTTCCTTAATGCAAACATCGTTTCATAGATTCCTGTTAATCTTTTAATACCTTTCCCTCTCTTAAAGTAACATAAGTGTCTCCAAACTGAGTATATATTGCCACGTGATCTAAGAAACACACTTGACATCTTCCCTGTGAAACATCACTCAAATTATTTGAAAATATCATATAGTGATTTTTCTCTCAACACTGACTCTTGCCTATATGCGAACTTTCATGTTCTCATATATTTCATGAAAAGCTTTTTTGTACATCTCCTTACAGAATTTTACATCTTCTCCATCTTCCTTTGCATTTACATAAGTTACAATTAAAATCTTCTTATATGATAATATTCAAGTTAAGTTTTAAATTATTTCTATTTTTCTTTAACAAACCTTCTCTTAATTTACATGATGTATAAACATAAATTACTGTTAAACTCAATATATTAGTTTGTATTCTGCAATCTATGAGAAGTCTCAGATTATGATGAATTATAATTACTTCTAAAATCTGTACCATCCCGCAGTCACATACAAACATGCTAAATTCTGTGGCATGCAAATTGCAGCATACATAGCTGAATTATATGCTCATGAAGCAAACCAACATGGTGGAGCAATTTAAAAATCTATAAAGCAGCCATGTAGACTCCATGCTCATGTTGCTTATGTATTCAAAACGTTTTGAATGCAGCCATGGAAAGGAGTCTACAGGGAAACAAGAGGAAGTAAAAGTCATTAGATTTGTACAGAACTGACCTTAACATGTAACAGCTGATGCATTATTACATTATTAGACAGAGTGGATGCAAGAAAAGTAGAGTAACAATAGCAACAATCCTTTTTAAGTGCCATGACAAACATACAGCTTCACTCTGCCCCACCCCAAATGAAGAATATACTCATTACTGATTTAGATAACTAAAAGTGTAAACTCCATGAAACAGACTATTCATACTATCATGTAAGCATATGTACTATGTAGCTGTCAGAATACAGTTAAATGTTATCAACAACTATATTCCTCTTGCAGATATATAGCAAAGTAATAATACCTTCCCTTGTGTTTACAACAATGGGCTCCCCTTCAGTTTCCCTGCCTACAAGGTTACTAAATATGAAGATTCAGGGCTGTCAGCATGGGGAAGATGCAAACGAGATCAAAACTCATTAGAATTGCTGAATCATAAAAAAATGTAACTGTATAGGGATGTTCACTTCATGTAGGCACTTCCACAGTTTGTTTTCAATGGATGGCAACAGTGAATGATGACATCAGGGGGATGTGTCAGGTTGCACTTATAGAGGTGTACATGTAAGTCTGTGAAGGGTGAAAGTGCATGTAAGTGGTGCACAATTCATAAGTTCTGTTTCATCCACTTTATTTGTTGTTAAAATGTGTTTCTGTCTGCTTTAAGTTATTTTTTAATTATTTTGTTATTGTTTGTGCGATGTGGTGCTTAGCCAATCACAGGACATGGAGGAATGAATGGCAGGTTTCTTTATGCTTGACATGTAACTGTTCCTCTGGTAACATGTGTAATGCTGGGGTAAAGATGGTCCAGAATTCTAACACAGGGTGTGCAAACATTAAATCATTTTTGTGCTCCATGTTTGTGTGATATTATGGGACTGGAGGAAAGTAATAACAATATTGCCCGTGTTTGCCTTATTTATGTTTAGGTGTGTGCAGCAGCTTGAAGGTGCACATTGTGCACTAATGAGCAGCAAAGGAGTTAACATACTCAGTTAAGCAGCAGGTGTGTTTCATAAGTGCTAATTACAGCATAAGCAGGTGATTCTCAGCTCAGTGGAGCTATTCAACAAGCTATGAAGCATCCACATAGCCTGCATTCTGTTTTTTCCTGAATACTTCAATACTATTGGAGTAGAGACAAGAAAATTTTAAGAGACACAATGCTAGGGGCTGCTGCAGCTTTGCTCCATATGTAAGTGCTACAGGCTTAAGACAATGCTGCTGGCACTGGTAAAATAGGTCTAGGCCGAGAAGAAGAAGAAGAAGAAAGCGTTCAGGCCCAGAGAAACTTTTCAAATGCTACAAGACCTGGAGATTGTAGAGCACTACAGGGTAGACAGAAAACATTACAAGAACTCTGTGAGCTCTGCTACCCTCAACTCAGAGCCAGAGCCAACTGAGGGGAACCCATCCCAGTGGAAACTGAGGCCCTTAGAATTCTAGCTACAAGTAGCTTTCAAAAATCAAGTGGGGACATGATGGGCTTTCAAAGACCAAGTGATGACATGATGGGGTGTGTCATCGGCATCCACATCCAGGATCCTCCACCAATTCCTGGATGGTCTGTTCATACATGCCAGTGAGCACATATGTTTTCCCCATAGTTCTGAGGAGAGAGACAGCAATACACAACAATTCTACCATGTAGTGCACTACCCTGAAGTAGTCAGTGCCATAGATTGCACTCATGTATGCATTAAGGCACCACCTAGTGAGAAGGGTAGAACCTACAATAGCAGCAAGTGATACTACTCTCAACTGCCAAGTCATGTGTAATTCCCAGTGCATTATCTTGAATGGTGTGCTGGCAACCCTGGCAGCTCTCATGACTCCCATATCTGGCACACATCACAGCTGTACCAAATCTTTACTGGGGGGACATTCCACAGGGCCATTAACTAGGGATTTCTGGCTATGCACTGGAGCCATGGTTGATGACACCCATCAGAAGTGCACACATGACCATGGAGGAATGCCATAATGAAGCAGTACACACTCAAACCAGAAACATCACAGAGCATGTGTTTGGGCTGCTGAAGTCACAATTCTGGTCCTAGATACATCTGGTGGAGCCCTGCAGTATAATACATGCACATGTACACAAATCTTCACAGTATGTCTTATGCTACACAATCTGATCCTGCTGAAACAGCTGCAGGGATCAGCAAAAGGAAGGAACACACATCCCCCCACCAGTGCCTAGGTCACCACAGCCATAGTCAGACAAGCAGTCAGCGGGGGAACCACCAGCTGTTGTGGCAGGAACCAGATGTAGGTGTGCTCAGTATGCCCTTGCTTTGGCTAAAAGACAATGCATAGCACATTTACTGACCACCTAGGTGTCTAATACCTTCCCCTACTCACATACATATAATAAAATTGATGCAAGACAACTTACACAGCCTTTACCTCCCCATGTATTGTCTGTGTACTGCTTTCATCAGACAGAATAAGCCTCAAATTAAAACTGTGTCAACTGCTGCATTTGAAAGGTAAGTACTGAATCTAGGGTGTATTTTCTATTAATATTATTCTTAACATGGTACAGTAATCAAGTAAATAGTTGTGAATTTGTATAGAAAGTGCCTTAACATATGACAGCATAAACTTATTTTACTTATATGTATCATTAGTAAGTAGTAGGCCTCAAACGTCAAAGATTCACAGTCTTACCTTTCAAAAATGCTGATGATCAGTTCATGCCCTCAGTTTAGCACCATACCTTTGTACTGGTAAATCATTAAAGAGAGAAGTTAGAAAGTAATGATACACATTGCAGTTTCTGACTTCACGACCCTTCCCAAGATCAAACAACAGGCAGAATGCAGAGCAAGGAGTGTAACAAGAGCATAATATTCTTGTCTGTGCCATAGCAGTAACTCACCTTTGCTCACAACCAAATGAACAGGCTATGCTTGTTTGTGTCATAAGAGAAATTCAGGTGTGCCATAACAGTAACCCACCTACCTCCCCCAAAAAAAACAATATATGGTTGTGTGTGCCATCCAACCTGGCCTTCAGTTGTTGGCAACTACTTATCATATTACCTCCCCCCAGTTAATATCCTTACAATTAAAGGTCAATTATATTGAATGGCTTACACACTGCATGTCTCACAGTACTGGTCAGATAAGTGATGAATTACCAGGAAACACAGAAATGTAAGACACAGCTGTATATTTGCAAACATACATATACCAGGTTATATGCTCAGTAAGTGCACTATACCCTCATATAATAATGATAATTAAATGTACAAATAACAGCTGATAGTATGATAGCAGTGTATATTCTGTTTAAGATGGTGTGTGAAGAATGACTTCAGTCTTTTGCTTCAAAGCTGTTTCTGTGGCAAAGATGAAAAAGACATCCATCCTATTTTCTGAAAATGCATTGGTATGAGGGTTCACATTCCGGGCAATGTAGAAATATCTAATGTGTACTATCATGTACTATTGTGTATGTCATACATTGGTTTTCCTAATTTCACATATTCTCCTTTTTTTAAATGTCTTATTCCTATTACTTTTACTGGAAAACAGGTTTGGCTGTGCTCATTCTTTTGTGGTAAGTGCCGCATTGCTGAAATAGGACAAACCACACCACCTAGGAAGCAGACAGCCACAGATACAAACCGGATATTTTCAATTAATGTTCTTAGGCATTGCAAAAAACAGGCCTCGAGTACAGATGTAACTATCAGACATTTGCAATGTGGCTCGCATTTTTGCACTGCTTACCTATGTGCAAGCAGGTGCATCTTGCATGCTTGTACACTTTTTTCAGCATCATGCAAACCAGTTGCTCGCTGCGCTATGGGACTGTATAAATCATGGTTCATTATTTGTGTTAATTCCCGATTTACAAGGGCCTGCTCTAACTATAAATCATATATTTATAATACATTCATGTCCCCCCCACACACACACACACACAGACACACACACACCACTAATCACTACAACACTGGGGTCTCAGTACTTTTTCCACACATATAGCAACTACACTACTGTCTACTGTAATTTCACTTGCATCCTCTGAAAGCCAGACTTGTGTTGTGGCATTTGTGTTAAGTACTGTATTCTATAGCCTGTGTACTTAAGCAGGGGTTCAGTTCTCACTGCAGTCAAGTGTGTGTGCGTGTGTGCGTGTGTGCGTGTGTGTGTGTGCGTGTGTGTGTGTGTGTGTGTGTGTGTGTGTGTGTGTGTGTGTGTGTGTGTGTGTGTCCAGTCAGCAGACTAGAATGGTATCCTACAGTTACTTCTTCAAGGGCATGAATTGCCAGTATTTTGATGCTTGCACAAGCCTACAGATCCATTTTATGCAGCCCTCCCAACCTACTGTCACACACATGGCCTGCTGATATCATCTACTATAAGCTCACCTGCACTCCTGTAAAAGTCAGACTTGTGCAGAGGTGCTTGTGTTATGTACTGTGTTCTATAGTCTGTGCACTTAGATAAGTAGGGGGTTCTATTCTCACTGCAGTCAAGTGTGCGTGTCTGTTAGCTGTTGCTTGACATTATTAAGAGCCTTTTACATCAGCACGTGGGGCACTTATTCTGGCCTCAACTGACTCTGCTGATGTCATCAGCTATATGATAGTTTTGGATCTGCAATAATCCCAACAGGCCATGGTCAGAAAGTGGGCTGGAGGCCAGGCAGATGTGACCTTATCCTATACCATACAGATTACAGTGACATGGATTTTAATATATCTACATACATCATGGCATGGTTCATAGTCTCTGTGTTAAGTTGATGAGAAAGGCCCATGGTCTATTCAGCCACTGCATGTGTCTGGTGAGGGCAATGTAAAAGAGATCATTATACTGTTTTACTGTTCTGATCAGGTTTCTCTACAGTGCTGTTATATGATACTAATATTTGAATATGATGGTGCGACTTATAATGTGAATCATATGTTTGTTACTGGGTAATCCTTAAAGAGAGAAGTCAGAAATTAATGATAGACATTGCAGTTTCTTACTTCACATCCTTCACACATGAAATCAGTATAATGTTATGATATTTGATGCTATAGACTCTTAAACTTTTCAATGAGAATATAACTTCAAAGTACAATGACCACTTCAACAACACAAATGCAGATGTACTAAGCAATAAGTTACCTATGCACCATGAGCATCAGAGAGAATGCATTTGCATCCCTGAATATGGCACAGTTATCATCACTTGCAAATGATGCTGTTGGAGGTGTATAGGGGGTAGGAAGTTAAGCTGATACTAAATTTCAGTGAGTGAGTGTGAGTAAGAAAGAGAAGAAGGCAGACATATGTATAAAACAACAAATGGTCAGTGAGACTAAATGAGTAACTGTGATATGTGTATCTGGTGGTGTTATCCAGGTGAAATAGTTGTGTGAGTATGTGCATGACCACAGCCAAGCTCTGTGCTGGCTCTCTGTCTTAGTCTGTCAGACAAGTGTGATCCGTGCATGGTAGATGTGGCAGTTAATCACTGGTATCCCAATCAGGAGAACTGCACTGTCACAGTGATGTCCAAGACCATGCTCAGTTGCAGTGTTGCTACCTGAACATGACTGATGTCTGCTGGACTAGCTATGTTCACAGAGACACCCACGTTCATGACCCCATGGCCTGTCATGTCTGAGTGTGAGCAGCGCACTCTCTAATGGGGCACTGGAAGTACTGGCACTATGTGAGAATGATCAGACATGGCCACATTGGCTAGGTGATGCAGCTGACCTATGCCTGTGAGGATGCTGTTCCTCTCCCAGCAGGAAATTCATCACAGACACTGCCCATTCCATAACAGATACCCCTTGGTCCATTACAGACACCCCTCATTGCCACATCTCATTCATCTGATGCTGTGAATGGGCAAAGTGGTGGAGCCAGTCATGCATAGCAGACTGTGCTACAGTACTCTGAGACATGCACTGTGTAACCCATTCTATATCATTGTACAAAAAAATGTGTGAGGATATGAACTGAAAAATCATAGAATATGCAGCTGTCAAGAAATGAAGGCCAGCTTAGATGTTAAGGCAAATAACCTGTGAATAGTGTGCTGCTTACTTACATTTCCAACCTTACATGTAACACTTTCTAAATCTAAACTGACAGCTATTGGAAGTAAGGCAGCCTGCAATGCTGCTGTGATTTCCCTCTCCCAAGCAGTAATCACTCACATCTGCAATCCATTAATAATGTACACCACATAAAAAGGGAACCCGGTAGGTACGCTGATGTTAGTTCTAAATGTTTGGGACATTGGGAACAAGCACTTTCTTCACAATATCTCTACAGAGGAGTACTCATTCTCACAAGGTATGGTTCCATCTTATCACCTACATACTGCATATGCTAGAATGTATTTAATGATGTAAGGCACAGGCTTTTACACTATAGTCTGTATGAATTACTTAGATGTGTACTGATGTCATGGCCATGTTTGTCCAGCCATTTCACAAGTAGACATGACTGTCAAGCCTTTAAAATAAATAGAAATGACTGCTGTGTGACAAATATGTAGAAATGTTTCAGGGACAGGTCCTTTGACAACACTTGTAGCATTTCAAAGATAGTTTGTTAGCCAAAAGGGTAATTTGCCTGATGTCCTTCAAGGATGCATCTGCAGTCCTTACATATGGGTTGTCCTGCCTCAGGCAGCCCTTCGGTCAGCCGGATTCCAAAGTCTGGGTCTGGCGTCAGCTGATGTCACCCTCTCCCCGACGTCAGAGCGCCCGGGGTATAAAAGCGTCAGCCGATTCCATCTTCCCCAGTCTTTCTTGCCGCATGGTGCCCAAAGAAGAAGCAGTTCGCAAGTGCCGGTCGGCCAGCTCCTGTAACTTCAGCTACCGAAGACTTCAAAAGCTAAGTACCCCATTGGGGACTCTTTCTTGTCTCAGCCGATGTCAGATCAAACGCTTAAAGTTAATAATTGCTTAACTTGTGGGAAACAAATAGCTCATAAGGATTTCCATTCTTACTGCCTCCCCTGCCTAGGCCCAGACCACAACGTCTTGGCCTGTACAGCCTGTGCCTCCTTTAACCGACGCACTCTTAGGTGTCGGGCAGAGTTTGCAGAGGAATTTTTACTGTTACAATATGCCGTCTGAGATTCCGACTTCTCATTTAACCAAAAAACGGAAGGACAAGGACCGACACACGCGGACCGCGGTTTCGTCTGAAACCACACCTAGGCCTACCGTGAGTGTATCTGTCTCGGCTGAAACCGAGTCCTTGGTACTTCCGACCGTTGAAACCACACAACCGACAACCTCAGCCCCGGAGGCCTCTTCTGAGTCGGTTATAGAATTTCCCTCAGAAACCGGTGTTCCGCAAACATCCGACACCATTTCCCTAGACAAAACTACGCCAGCACGTGGAGCAGCCAGGCCTCCTGCATCCATGTCCATAAAGGCATTCACAAGGGCTAAAGCTGCTAAACAGCCAAAATCTCTGCCTCCCAAAGCTATTCCTCAGGAATCCACTACAGGTTCACAGATTTTAAGTTTAGCTGAGGACCTTATTTCCTTAATTAGGAGCTCTCAGCCACATCCAGACAGGGGCTGTCATCCTTCTCTAGACAAAAGGCCCAGGGTTGAGCCCACTGATCCCCAGTCCTCTGATGAGGCCTCAGATGGCTCTGCTCTTTCAGACTACCAGGAGGAGGCCTTTACGGCCTACGAGGATTCTGATGCAGAGGGATCTATTCCCTCTGCCTCCCCTCCTGAAGAGCTGTCCTTTGGGGAGACCCTTCATTCCATGAGAGAGCATTTCAAGTGGCAGGGCCAGGAATTCTCTGATTCCAGGAAGAGATTAAGGACTTTTTTGCATTTACCTCAGCATAGACCTTTGGCTATTCCTCCTGTTTTGAATGTCATTGATGATGTGTACTCTGAGTCTAGCATTTCCCCTGACTCCCTTCCTCCAGCTCCTGTCAAACCCGATAGGTACTACAGGGTCCCAGACTCGCATCATTTCCTTTACAAGGCCCACTCTGCTGACCCTGAAACTATTTCCCAGGGCCCTAAAGGGGTTGCATCTGCCACTACTAAAAATCCACTCCCCTCTGAAAGGGAGTCCAGGGCTTTAGAGAGATGGGGTAAAAAAGTGTATACTTCTTCCACTCTTTCTATGAGGGCATTAAATTGTCAATTCCATATGATACAGTACATTTGTTAGATGCATTGCATAAAAAACTGTCCTCACCAGAACCCCTAGATCGCAAGTCACTTCAGGATCTGGTACATAACTCCCAACAGGTTAGCAACCATTTCTTGCAGTGTGGTTATGATGCATTGGAAGCTTCATGTAGGTCAGCAATGACAGGTGCAGTCATACGTAGGCATGCTTGGCTGAAGGAACAAACTCTGCCAGATCATGTTAAAGCAAAGCTTCTGGATGCACCACTGGAAAAGCAAAAGTTATTTGGCTCCACTGCTCAGGAGGTCTTAAAGAAATTTGAGGAAAAGGCTAAATCTGTACAAACAGTCAAAGATTTTCTCCAGGTCCAACCAGCAAGATTCAGCAGAAATTGGCCCTCTAAGAATTGGTCCTTTCCAGACACAGAGAGATTTCAAAGAGGCAAGAACAGGCGTGCCAGAGGTAGAGGGCAAGCTAGTGGCTCCTACAGAGGACGTCAATGGCAGCCTCCTAACCAGAGAGGTAGTGCAGGACCTACAACTGCTGCACAAGGACAGACTCAATGACTTTACCTTGACCCCGCCAACCAGGGCTCAATTGGAAGCACCTTTGCGCGGAAAGCTATCTTTATTCTCAAAAAACTGGCACAGTATTACAAGGGACAAATGGACACTGAAAATAATAGACAAAGGATACAGGTTCCATTTTCATACATTACCAAAAAGAAAAGGCATGCCAAACCTGCCACTGAATCAAATTTCCAACCTATTGCAAATGAAAGCTATAGAAAAGGTTCCTCTCACAGAACAAGGCCAAGGATTTTATTCCAGACTATTCCTTGTCCCAAGAAGAGAAAAACAATGGAGGCCTATTCCCGACTTGTCCGCACTGAATACTTATCTCATTGTGCCAAAATTCAAAATGCTGACCCTACAGCAACTCCTTCCCATGCTGGGCAAGGGGTCTTGGCTGGTAACTCTAGACCTCAAGGAGGCATACCTGCATGTCCCTATCAGACAAAGTTGCAGAAGACACCTCAGATTTCTTGCAGGTTCAGAGCATTATCAATTCTCAGCATTGCCCTTTGGCTTATCTACTGCACCCAGAGTATTCATGAAATGCCTGGCATCAGTAATTGCACACTGCAGACTTCAGGGGCTTCAAATATACCCATATCTGGACGACTGCCTTATACAAGCGGAAAGCCAACAAACTTTGGTAAAACACTTGAATTATGCCATCCGCCTACTTCAGGCTTTGGGATATACAGTCAACATTCACAAATCAAGACTTGTTCCATCCCAAAGGATAATTTTTCTGGGTGTGAAACTAGATACAACCACCCAAATGGCTTTTCTCACGGAAGAAAAACAAAGACAACTACCAGATTATTGCGAAAATCTGACAAAACAAACTCAGCTGACTGCAAGGAGAATCCTGCAGGCCCTGGGTTACATGGCGTCTTGCATTCTTCTGATTCCACAAGCAAGGCTACAGATGAGGAAACTACAATGGTACCTAAGGAGTTTATGGTGTCAGCACAGTCACAGCCTAGAAGCTTTGATACCACTCATTCCATGCCTTCAAAAGGAATTTCTGTGGTGGGCTCAAGCAAGCCAGTCAAACAGGGGTCTGCCCTTCAGCAAACCAATAATCAGCCAAACCATTACAACGGACGCTTCAGACCATGGATGGGGAGCACACATGGAGGGCAGATGCATTCAAGGACTATGGTCACAGAAAGAATTGCGCATGCATATAAACCAAAAGGAAATGCTGGCGGCGATACATGCAATCGAGGCCTTCAAACATTTTCTGCATCAAGGACACCTGCTAATAAGGACAGACAATATCACAGTTATGTGGTACATAAACAAGCAAGGAGGTACCCATTCCTACCCTCTTTGCAGGCTGGCAATGAATCTTTGGGAACTTTCCCTAAAAATCAATAGAGAGCTGCAATCCCAGTTTGTGCCAGGAAAAGACAATATACTGGCGGACAGCCTAAGCAGAAATATCATGGATCCACACGAATGGATGCTGCACCCAGACATCTTCCTTCAGATAACACAATCATGGGGGAGGCCGGACATAGATCTTTTTGCCTCCCACCACAACCATCAGCTGAAGAAATTCTGCTCAAGGACATACCACCCACAAGCATGGAAAGTGGACACCCTCTCTTTCAGCTGGAATACTCTAACAGTGTATGCATTTCCACCTCTTCCATTAATGACCAAGGTCTTACTGAAGATCAGGACAGAGCAGCCCAAAGTGATTCTGATAGCTCCGGACTGGCCCAGACAGCACTGGTACCCACTGTTAAGGAGCATGTCACGCACGAAACCGTGGCCTCTACCACAATGGCCACTTCTTCTGACACAACACAATTACAAAACTCTGCACTCCAGCCTGAAAACCTTGCAGCTGACAGCCTGGAGAATACCTTGACTCCTCACCAGGATAAGCTATCCAAGACAGTGAAGGACATCATCACGGAAGCTCACCGACCTTCCACAAGAAAGGCATATTCAGCAAAATGGAAAAGATTTCGCACTTGGTGCACCACAAAGGGCCTAGATGCGACAGTGATGAACTTGGCACATATCCTGGAATACTTGGCAGAAATGCTCCACAATGGCCTTTCTTACTCTTCCATAAAAATTCATGCTTCAGCAATTTCAGCAGAATACAATGCTGATCCACCTGTCTTCTCTCATCATCTCCTAAGGCAGTTTCTACGGGGAATCAAAAACATCAATTCTCCAAGGAAACCACCAGTGCCTACATGGGACCTTAACTTCATGTTGGAAAAATTAACTCTACCTCCCTTTGAACCAGCAGCATCTTCAGAACTACAGTTCCTGTCTTGGAAGACTGCCTTTCTTCTGGCCATAACCTCAGCAAGAAGAGTATCTGAGTTGCAGGCCCTCATGGCAGTACAACCATTTCTTATTTTTGATCAGGACAGAGTCTCACTGAGAACCAATCCTTCATTCATGCCAAAGGTGGTATCCAGGGTCTTACTGAACTAGGCTATTCACCTGCCTACCTTCTTTCCAAATCCACAAAACAAAGGGGAGAAACTTCTGCATACCCTGGACATTCACAGACAGTTGCACTACTACTTGGACAGAACTAAGACTTACAGAAAAACTGACCAGCTATTTGTAACATATGCTGCTGGTGTACAAGGAAAAGCAATTTCCAAACAGACAATTTCAAAATGGATAGGGAATTGCATTCGATTCTGTTACTCTTTTCATGGCAAAACTGTGCCAGCTAACATTAGACCTCATTCCACCAGAGCCACAGCCACCTCCACAGCCATTTTAAGAGGGGTGGCTACCAAGGACATTTTAGAAGCTGCTACATGGAGCTCCGTGCATGCATTTTCCAAGCATTACAACTTACCCTTATATTCCAGATCCAGAGCAGGCTTTGCTACGGCAGTCCTGCAGGGCATTTTAGCTACACCATCCCTTTCTTAGATCCTACCATCCCCAGCTTGGCTATGGTATTCTACCCATATGTAAGGACTGCAGATGCATCCTTGAAGGACATAGTACAGTTTTGTACCTACCATAAATGTAGATGTCCGATAGGTATGCATCTGCAGTCAGGTTTACCATCCCTCCTCCCCCTCTGTGGTATTTCCTGGGTACTTATCGCTCTTATAGCTAGCTGGGGTTATCTATTATGGTGTATTTGTTTTATATTACTGTGCATGTTTGAAATGTTTTGCATCTCTCCAAATTTAACCTTCCTTAAAGGGCACCTGGCATCTGGGGCAAGAAAAACTGAGGAAGATGGCGTCGGCTGATGCTTTTATACCCCGGGCGCTCTGACATCGGGGAGAGGGTGACATCAGCCGACACCGGACCCAGACTTTGGAATCCGGCCGACCAAAGGGCTGCCTGAGGCAGGACAACCCATATGTAAGGACTGCAGATGCATACCTATCGGACATCTACATTTATGGTAGGTACAAAACTGTACTTTCTTGTTTGGGGATAGGGGCTAAGATGAGTTACTGTTATGCCACTAACATGGATATATTGCTCTTGTTACTGTCCTTGTTTTGCATCCTGCCTGTTGTTAGTATTTTACATCTCTAGACTGTATTATGTTTTACCAGTGGGTAATACTGACTGGCTACCTTTTCTGTTGTATATGTAAACAATATTTTGTAGTTATGTGATTCTTATGTGTATTATACATTTGTTTGCTTTTAGGCCATCTACAGTAATGGCATTGAAAAGTGTGATTCTGCATCGAAGACCCTTCACAAATGCTGAAAACAATATAATAACTAATGGTTTTTGACAACATGGTGCCTTTCTCCTGCAAAGGGAGGCAAGTTATGAGCTGTATGCTGGTAATATGGCAATCAATTGTTGCTGATGTGAATGCTGTGGGTGGCCACAGCAGAACCTATGAACAGGTGCATCACAGGGCTACTGATATGATCACCACTGCAAAAAGGAGAGCAGCTGCAGTAGGCCCTGACCTTTTGGTTACAGGTGGAGGCCCTGCTAGGGAACCACCACTGACTCCCAGAGAGCAGTTCCTAGCTGACTTAAGGACCACACAAAACTTACAGGAAACTGAAGTCCACCATGTGCTGGATATAGCAGCCAGCAAGTCGGCCATAGCAACCGCATTCCAAGAGGAGCTTCTGGGTAGGCCTTGTTATCTGAACTGTTGAATACTGTTGATCATTTAGCAAATTTAAATAAATAAGTTAATTCTCTGTCACATGTATTTATTTTGCTGGGAGGATTGAAGATTGCTACTGTTATAAGCCTAGCTTGGAGATGTCAGACATGTTTTTGCCTAAATGCTTGTTTACTGCAGCTATAAAGGGGCAAATGTATTAACCACCTGTGTTATAGTTGATTGTAATGCTGTTGCCTTTACCTCTTGCATAAATTCTTTCAGGACTATCAGGCCTCCGGGAAAGCTTGGCTTCTACAGTTGGAAAGCCAAACAGTTTGATGTCAGTACTGCTGATTAATTTAAACAAATATTTCAGTGTATGAGTTTGATCTCAGGCATATTGTTTGTATTGCTGGACTGTCTGTAAAAGTGGCAGGATTGTTACTTTGTTAGCATATATTGCACTATAGTATTGCTGGTATTAATGTATTCCCATGTATCTTGTTTTTTATGACAGGTGATTCTCAACACTGGAACTGTGGGTCCTGTGCCACCTGATGCCAGTGTAGCAACAGAGTCTGACAATGATGATGGCCAAACTGAGGCACAGTGTGGGGGTACAGAGGTTGAATCTGACACACAGGTTGACATATATCCATCCCCTACATTTAAATTGGGCACAGCCAGTATGCCTACACCTACCCTGTCTTCTGAGATCACAGATCTTGGACAGGTGGATGGTGAGGACATTGATCATGGAAGAGTGGCTACTGCGGCTTCTGTGCCTGATGATTATGGCCATAGCAAAAGTGTGGGCAAGGTGACATGCAAGAGGATTTTTATGGGTACTTGGAGGGGGCCTGCTTTCCTTCCTCCACCTATTGCAGGTGTCTCATCCCTTATCACTCAATGTATGCTTATATGTGTAGGGACATCATGGAGGCACAGGAATGTTCCCATAGGTGCTCCAAACAAATGCATAGGGTTGTGGATGTGGCACAGTCTGACATGCGTGACTGCCTTCACAGTCTTGTCAATTGAATGGATTGGGTAAATGACACTTTGGAATGAGGGGCACCCATGATGGATTGATGGGTGTCTGTTATGGAATGAGCAGTGCTTGTGATGGAACTTCTGCTGGGAGGGCAACGGCAGCCTTGTGGGTGTAGGTCAGCCACAACATCTGATGTCAGCCAACATGGTCATGCCTGATCACACTCCTTTAGTGGCAGTACTTCCACTGCTCCATCAGTGAGTGTGCTATCCACATCCAGACATGGCAGACCATGGGATCATGGTTCTTGGCATCCCCATGAAGTCACAATTACATTCAGGTAGCAGCACTGCATTTGACCATGATTGTAGATGTGCCAATGCAACTCCTGTCAGAGCCAGTTCTCATGGTCAGGGACAACAATGATGAACTGCCACCTCTACCATGAATAAGTCACACCTATTCAACACAACAAGATGTAGAGATAGCACTCAGCTTGGCTGTGTTCATCCACACATTCACACACCAGTTTCACCTGGAGGACTCCTACAACACATACAACAACAGGTATTGATTTCACTGTCTGCCCATTTATTGTTTTGTTCAAATGTCTGCCTTCTTACTCACAGACAGTCACTGACCTCTTGTGTCGGCCTAGGCTTTCTACCCCCCCACACTAATATCCTTTGCAAGTGATGATAACTGTCATATCCCTGTGTTTTATTTTTATGATTCAGGGATACAAAATCTGTGTCTGATGCTCCAGGTGCATAGCTAGCTTATTGCTTATAATATCTACATTTGTGTTGTAAAACTGTTTATTGAACCGGTGACTCATGTTGGCCTAGGAAATGTAGAGTTGAGAGCTTCCAAATGTCACAAGTCTATATTGAATGCTGTTGTAAGGGTTGTGAATTCAGAAACTACAATGTGTATCATACCATTGTAACTTCTTTCTGTAATGACCACCACACAACACCCTGTTCAATTGATGATAACTGTGTCATATTCCTGTGTTCTTTCATTTAGATTCATAGGATCACAGGATCGTAGGAGGTTGCTTGGCTAATGGCCCTGGGGCCCTTACAAGCCTAGCCAAGAGTTTATCCACAAAAAAGAAACCTCAATTAGCACTTGTTACCCCTGTCAGTGAGGGACACAGGTGGAAACCCTAGGACAAATCTGTGGCTTCCCATCCACTCTTCAGGATTGTGCTTGAAGAGGGTCAGCAACATACTTTATTTGACATGTATGGGGAGTCTATTCCAGAGATGAGACAGCCTCTGGGAGACCAACTTGTCTCGCCAGCAGGTTTTGCTAATGTTGCACGTTAGATTTAGGCCTTTCTATCAGGTAATGCACAAGGAGTTAGACTTATGGATATGGATCATCTGTAGTAAGGCAGGGTCTGAGATCGCCTTATAGGCAAAAGACAGATCAGTCTGACCAATCTGTACAATATTGAGTAGGGTGGTTTTGGAGACCACGTATTCTCTTTGTGGGGTATTTCTGTGGCCTTTCCAGTTGGTGTAGGTGCTTGGAGAGGTACATACAAAACTGAGTGTTGTACTCAATCATTGGCCTAATAAGGGAGGAGTACAGAGACATAATAACCTCCATTTTTCTGGATGCAGTCCCTTTACTTATGAGATGAACCAAGTTAAAGGATTTTCTGACCACTGCCACTACATGATGGTTGAATGTGAGATTGTTGTCAACCTGTGTACCCAGGACTCTCACCACAGGTTGTGTGCTTAGGGGGTTGTCATTGATGAGGTAAACAGTAGGGGAAGTGTTTTTGCAGAATGGTATGATAATACATTCTTTTTTGCATTTAACTTAAGGCCATAATTTTGGCATCAGTCATTTGTTGCTGTGAGACCCTCTTGTAGTATGTTATCATAATTTGGAGAGTCAAGGACAGCATCCAACTTGGACCTTTGAGACATAGATGCCAAACAGAAGGAGTCCCAGGACAGATCCCTGGGGAACACTACTAGTGACAGGTCTGCTGTCAGAGGTGGAGGGACCTATTTTAGCCTTGTGAGTCCAATCGGTGAGCCAGTTGGTCACCCATCTGACTAGATAGGGATTAATACAAATTGTGTTAACTTTTTGATGATGCCTGAGTTGGGGATTGTGTCAAAGGATTTGGCCAAGTCAAGGTAAGCTGTATGTACTGACTTTCCCTCATCCAGGGCCTTGGTGACAGTCTCAAAGAAGTCAACCAGGTTCAATAGGCAAGATCAGCTCTTGACGAATCTGAATTGGGTGGGGTCAATTGCTTGGAGATTGCCTATGTCCTTGTTTATGAGGTCCATAATAATACACTCTATGGCCTTACAGATCAGACTTGTCAAACCTATGGGATGACAGTTTCCTGGGTTAGTAGTGGCACCACCTTTGTGTAAGGGGATGACAATAGCAGTCCTCTACTCTGCTGGATTGAAGCCTGTACTTAGGTTATGGTTGAATAGGTTGCTAAATGGCAAGGCTAGGTCTTACTGGAGATGGTGCAGAATACAGCCTGCGACACCATCAGGTCCCATGAAAGCTGTGTTCTTTGCTTTGGATAGGGCCATTAACACTTGATCTACGGAGATGTGAGGTGGGGGACAAATATTGGGGATATTGAATGTTCCTTTGGGAGGGGACAGGGGTGTGAGGTTTGCACTGAACCTATCTGGTAGCAGGTTGGCTAAGTCAACAGGATCAGTGTAAGTGATACTGTTAAGAACTAATTTGGAATAAATCTGAACATTGCCATGGAGGTTCCTGATATAACTGAAAATGGCTTTGTGGTTATCATTTGTTTTGGAAGCTAGTTACAATTCATAATTGGCTTTTGAGGTTTTCAGTAGTGATCTAATTTGCCTGTTGAGGCTAAGGAGAGAGTTTTTCCAATTGGGAATATGTGCCTTTTTACTCTTGGACAACAGTTTCTTCCTTTTGTTGTAAAGCCTGCTGATAGAGGATGTCCATCAGATAGGTTTATGTTTCCTTGGGGAACAAGTTTTAGTTCTGTTGGGTATGGCTGAGTCCATGCAGTTATACAGGTGCTTGTATACTGCACTGACGCACTGTTCATCATAGTTGTCTATATCCTCTGAGGGGGGCAGTGGTGTGAAGCTACTGATACCTTCCCTTAGAAGGTTGTAGTCAGCTTTTGAAAAGCTTTTTAGCCTGGTTACTGCTAGGGGTTGAGTTGGACGGTATAGAAACTTCGAATGAGGGAGGAACTTACTAAGTGGGTGGTGCAGCAGTCACCCATGTTGGTGAGAACCAAGTCTAGAATGTTATGTTATGAGAGAAGCTGGTCTAGTGTGTTAGAAATGATGAAGTCAAGGAATTGTTGGGTAAGTGTATTAGAGTAGGAATAGTTCACTCAGTCTATGGTGGGGTAATTGAAGTCACCAAGGATCAGGATGTTAGGGGGCACCTTGATGGAGTCAAAAAGGTCCAGGTAGGAAGAGTGGGTGTCCTGAGTCATGGAGGGGATCTATAGCTGGCTATAACTTGGATAGGTGCCTTGCCAATTGTCAGTTGCACCTGGAGTAGTTCTAGTACATCATGCTGGCAAACTATTCTGGATGTATGCTTTTCTTTAATGAAAATAGAGACCCCACCAGCCATAGCGTCCCAACCTCATTTTGGGGTCGGAATGTGTGGAATGAGGTATAGCCTGGTAAGGCAGATGTGCTCTCCACAGGCCTTGAACAAAGTTTCCGTGACTGCACAGATGTCAGCATTTTCCAGTGTGAGGAGAGCCTCCAGTGAGTGCATTTTCAGGTTAAGCCTCTTAGTGTTAAGCAGCATGACCTTCAATTTGCTTTTTGACAGATATTTTATGTTGGAAGATTTGTCTTTGTGACATTACATAAAAAAGGCACAATGGGGAGGCAAGAGCCTTGACCAGAATACTGAATCCCAGGGATGACATTTGGAGGCCATCTTTGGCAAAGCATTGAGGCTTGTCATCCATGTCATCTCAGGCAGACAGATACTGGATCCCCTTGGAGGCCATCTTTGGCAAAGCATTGAGGCTTGTCATCCATGTCATCTCAGGCAGACAGTTACTGGATCCCCTTGGAATGACACCAGAAACTAAGACAATTGTTGAAGTCAATTATTTTTTGTTGGTATTGTGGTATCATTCTTGGTGAAGGTAGGATGCTGCTTAGGGCTAGGGTCATACCTGCCTGGGACAAATACTCTGAGAGCTCAGTCATGTCTCTCTTCATATAGTCCATGGAGGTACATCTGAAGTCATTTATGCCAACATGGACAAGGACAGATTCATACTTGTACCTGTTGTGGTGAGACTTAAGTGTGTGCGTGATGTTGCAGATTCTGGCAATTGACAGACAACTGATCGTGATCTTCTCCTTGTTGAGCCTGGAGTTGGGGACATCATTGTGTCTCACAACTGAGTAGCAAATGACTTGTATGTTTGACTTATTGTTATGCCTTGTGGGCTGTGAGACTTTATTGTTATGCCTTATGGGCTGTGTTTGTGAAACAATGGTGTGTTGTCTGCTGTCTGTGATGTGTTTGGTGTTGTGTGTGGACTGTTTGTGAGTGTGGTTTGCAGGTCTCTGCTGTTTAGGTAAGTTTTTATTGAGGACCTCTGCTCAGGTGGGCTTGTTTTGTGCTTGGCTATGTGATATGGGTGGTGTGGTATTTGTGCTGGCAATCTCCTCTTTGTCATGAGTACTGACTTTGGTGCGAGAGAGCATGGATTCCAGATTGCTGATATAGATGCATTTCTCATAAGTGGAAGAATTATGCACTAGTAGAAGTGGGTTGTCAGTGAACATGAGGTAGCTGCTACACGGTCTCAGTATGCCCATGTCAACCAGGCTGGCAGGAGAAACTGATGGGAATTGTCCATATATAGTGTTCTGAAACTTGGATGGACTTATGGAGAGAGGGTTTTGAGAAGGGTTTGTCCACAAGAGTGTAGACCACAAAAGCCTTCTTAAAGGTAAAATAACTGGCCTAAAGTCCAAGTGCTAAAACTTAAACTAAGAGGCTTAGAATAACAGACAAATTTAATTAGGCTGCTAACAAGCATTTATAAATACAGCAGAATAAAAGCACTCCAACAATTAAGAGCAAGCAGCAAGGCAAAATAAGGTAATAAAGTAGGAAGAACACAATTACAGTAAAAACAGTTAAATAAAGTGTCATTTTTTTTTAGTGGCGATGGAAGAAACAGAAGATAATTCAAGATTAAGAAACTAAGGGGGTTGGCCTTTCCAAATGTTCTCTCTGTACTCAGTGGAATGAGCTGATGAGATGGGACTGGTATGGGTGTGCAAAATCAAAGAAGCAAGGAGGTAGTCCTTCCCAAATGATCACACCATACTCAGTAGAGTGAGCAAATTAGATGGGATTGGGATAACTGTCCAAAATCAAATTTACAGCAGGGGAGGGTAATTCCAATGGCACCAAGTTTGGAAATACAACATTTGGTCGAAAGGGTTTTGGTGCCAATTCCAGTTATTGCATGATTATTGGGTGTGTGCACAGTGTTTGAAAATGTTGTGCAATGCTTACCATCGTACAATCATGGAGCTTGGGAGTGCACAATGGTGAGCAACATTGGATAGCAATTAAATTTTAGGTTTGTTGGATGTACAGGTTTTTCTGCATGTGTTTTAGGCAGAAGTGAAGGGCATGTCAGTCCACATAACAGCAATACACTGCCAAATGACTAGTTAAATGACATCTCATATTTTACTACATTTTTTTGGTCCAAGTTCTCCGCTTCCAGTGTTTGTGCTATGCAGCACATTATGCAAGCAGTGGCCCAAATAAATTAAATGGAGAAAACTAAAGAAAGAGAAAAGCAAATACCTTGAGCAGAATCAGTGGTGTATGTTTCATAGCTCTCAATCTTCCATCTCGAAAATGAGGAAAAGTAGTCACCATAATGTGGAACAAATGGGCAAAATGTGGAAAACATAGTAATGGCTTACTGACATCTGAGACTAGGAAGGCTATATGTTGGGTAAAATGTGCTGGTTTTACTTACATAAACGATCTTTTAAATAATTAATGTGATTCATTTCTATTTACCCTGGATATGAGTGAAAAAATTCAAAGCAGAGCATGCGTGACAGACCCTTTCAATGTGGAACTTCATGCAACATGAACTTTTTAAGACCCCAAATGAGCTATGTTCCTCATAATGAGGTACAATTTAGAGGTATAATGTGTGTAGTCATGTTGGTCTTTGCGGCATTTTGTGCAAATCCGTGCATCGGACCTGCTTAGACTTACACAGAATTGCTATCTGGATTCGCTTCCAAGCTTTCATGACCAGCAACCTTACACGGAAAAGCTGTCCATATTCACCTAAGAGGTTTCATGGCCAGCAACATTGCTGCAAGCCATAAAATCTTGCTTAGGCATGTCCTACCTCATTAATATGCATTGTGTGATGCTGCTTGATGAGCAACATTGTGTATGTGGTCATTCGCTAAGTAGGCTCTGCACTAAGCTTCACACAATTTATTGAATTCTGAAGAATATTTATATCTGCTGAACTTTTCCCTTTCAATATATAAGACTCATCCCATCACTTTCAAAATGTAAATATTCATCTGTTTTGACATGTTCTAATCTATCTGTAATTACCTGGGTTTGTAAATTATCAGAGTTATCATCGCTTAACTCCACGTGTTTCATTAATTTTTTCCACTTTACAATCAGACTACCAATTTCTTGCTGTTTTGCATTTTGTACACACTGCAACACAAGCTTTAGCTTAATTGTCCATTTCCTCACACAGATTACATTTTTTACTGTGGACATACATTTATCAAACGAGTTTTGTTTCACGACGGATAAAAATCACATTTTTGTTTGTCCTTCATAATGCAATAAAGCACACATGATATTATCTAAGATGTCACAAGGTAAATATTTAATGTTATCATTGAACACATGCCAAACAGCCCATATACTAAGCCACTGTCCAAATAAGTCTATTGTCCAAAAGTTTTTTTTTTTTTTAACTGAAAATACCATTTTACACACAGAAGAAAAATAAACGCAAATTATCTCTTTCTTCCAAAATGTTGACATGAAATTGCATTTGTTGTATCTTTCGGCTTTTCCCGGTTAGGGGTCACCAAAGCGGAACTCCGGTCCGCTACTGATTGGCAGCAGATTTTTACGTACCGAGTTGCCAGCCCTGATATAAAACCTTCAATGAAGGTACGCCGATCCATGCAAGTCTCTACACAGAAGACGCTTTCGCTGAGAATAGAACAGGACAATATCGTACTGTAAGGGGACAACGCTACCGCAGCACCACCACCACAATCTGACATGAAAGTGCACTACTATTCATTTTAACATCCCTTATGTCAAAAGTAAAAGTCATTGCATCCCACCAATAGCCATTTCACTTTGTTTCTATTGACTGCATACATTTTAATAACAATGTTTCAGTTTTAAAAGTTACAGAACAACATTTCTCCTTACCCAGTTGGATTATAGATGCGATGCCTGAAGGACAAAACCTCATTGGACAAATAACAAAGTCCAAAACAAAGTGGCAACCCAGTTCTTGTTATCCTTTAAACAAATATACACACAATGATGCTGCCACTCTATTACAGTCTTTTTTGTTTGTTTGTTTGTTTGTTTTTTGTAGATGCAAATCAACTTTTTTATTTGATAAAGTTACCTCAGAATATTATTTTTGGAGCTTCTAAAGGAGCCTCACCAGTGTCCAATTCAGATATATGAGCCTTCATTCCTTTCTGCTAAGCATCATTTATATTCCCCTTTGACACAACCTCTTGGTCTAAATGGTAACATCAGAATTTTACTGTGGGAAAATAGCCACTTGACCACCATGACGACCTTTGTT